>NC_051177.1:16351383-16555686 GCF_013339695.2 Rhipicephalus sanguineus
CGACATAATGCGACTCATTGAGGCATTTGTCATCACTCGCATAACGTATAGCTTTCCTTACCTGGGGATTCTGAAAGCAGACGAGCATAAAATAGACAGAGTCGTACGCGTTACTCTCATGAAAGCTCTGAACCTTCCCCCGTAGACACTCACGGAACGTCTGCTTCAAATAGGGCTTCACAATACCACATCTCAACTATTCCAAGTACACCACAGGAATCAAGTCATGCGCCCGGCCGTAACTAAAACAGGACGGAAAACAATATCAGAACTTGGCATCGAACCCCCATTAAGAGGAGGGGGAAACAACGTATCCCACATGAATGGAGGCAGCACTTCATCATCAAACCACTATCACGCAACATGCATCCACAGTTCCACGAACATCGACGTCCGGCACGGGCCAACGCTCACTACAAATACTCAGACACTGAGCGCGCCTTCTTTGCCGTGTAGCTGGACCACTGAACGGCAAATACATGGCAAGCGTCATTCATCAAGGAAAACAGATCGATTGTATATCAGCCCAGGACACAGGTGCAACTAGCATGGAAGAAGCAGGAATTGCCCTCGCCCTACGAAAACCCTGGTCCACCTTCGTTCTGACAGACTCACAGGCAGCCTACCAAAATTTCTGCAAAGTCCACATTGACCCCATTGCGCACCGAATCCTCACACAGCTATAGTCCCCACGTTCAGAGGGAGAATTGAAACAGCTGATATGAATACCCGGCCACTGCGGAGTTAAAGGCCATGAGCTCGCCAACGCCTGGGCCCGAGAATTACTCTTCCGGACCTCCAACCCCGGCATATCGCACCCACCCTCGGCTATGCGTAGGACCCGCTTCTCGCATATACAGAAGTTCTACAACACCAAAAACTCGAAAGACAGAAACTTCCGCCCCCGGGGCCAAACCTAAGTAAGGAATCGCAGGTAGCGTGGCGTCGCCTGCAGACACTGTCCTGCCTTAACCCATGCATACTATCTAAGATCCCGAGACACGTGCACCACAGTGCAGGTTCTGCGACAAAACAGCAACCTGGTACCACATGGTATGGGAATGTCCACACTATCCACCCATGCAACCGAGGACACAACGAAGCATAAAAGGGTGGGAGGCAGCTCTGTCCAGCTCGGATCCGAAGACCCAAGAGGCCCTCGTGAAACGTGCGAAGGCAGCGGCCCACGCCAATGGGATCCCGGACTAAGGATCCCACTCACCGATCTTCTCATGCAACATAAAATAAACGTTTTATTTTCTCTGTGTGTTTTCACAAAGTTCAGGATGGCAATACGCCGCTTACGTGTATTAATTTGCCACTAACAGAATGGCATTAACACGCTGAGGCAATATCACAGATAGAGGTTTAATGAAAAGCTGGTGATGTTGGACTGGATGACAGCTCCAAACTTTGCCGGGTGCCCGATAAAAGCATTAAATGGTATACATAGGCCACGGCGCCGCCACGACAATGGGACGCTCCCCGCTTCTGTTGTTGCAGTTGCTCCTGCTCGGGATTTCATGGTGGCCTCCCGTACTTCTGCGGTATGGCTTCGTGGGTGTTCCGCGTATCCTGGGCGCGCATGCGTGGTTTTCTTCAACGAGCCTTGCCAACGACAAAATCGTGGACCTTCTTCAGACCATGGAGGCGCCATGGAATCTTGGCTGATGACGGAATCGCCACCTGGCGACGCGGGCGTTGCACTGACACGAACATCGGATCCGGCGTGCGATATAAAAGCCCGCCGCAATCACTGTCTGCTGGGCAAGCCGCCGCCACGACAATGGGACGCTCGCCGCTTCTGTTGTTACAGGTTAGTTACCTGGACAATGCTAGTGGCTTTAGGTGTAATGATTGTTGTTTAATAGCGGTGTCTTGCCCAATTGAGTTCTGTGACAATGTAAAGCATGCGTTGTGCTGCTTTGTGCATCTTCATGCTTATCTCTGTCTCTCGTTGCAACTTTTGCTATCCGGGAATGTCGAACTTAACCCTGGACCACAAGACTCTGTATTAGACATTGTGTGCGGGATAGAAGCAGGCCAAACTGTAATTTTGAACGAACTTAAATGGATAAAAGAGAGACAGGATGCCACAGACGTTGAGGTTTAATGCCTTAACGACAGAGTCACGTCTCTCGAGTACACCCTTAGTTCACACAAGACTTCCGGAACAGATACACTCGAGAGTAACTGTTAATTTCACGCCAGTTAAAATCAATAACCTCAAGATGCGAGGACGCAGAAACCGGACAGCGCAAATCAGATTTACTTTTTTTCGGATAAGCGATGACGTCAGTGAAGATTGGACGAATTCAGAGCAGAAAGTCAACAAATTTTGCGCTGAAAGGTTACAGCTTACTTCGTCAAGTGACCAATTTGAGCGATGCATAGAATCGGCCGATTCACTAAGGACAAATGCAGGCCAGTAGTTGCTAAACTTGTCACATTTAAAGACAAACAGAACATTCTTGCTTCCGCAAAAAAGTCTAAAAGGTTCCCGTTTTTCCATTCGTGAGGATTTTGCGCCGAGCACTCGTTTAGCAAGAAAAAAAGCTTCTGGAATATGCAAGAACACAAGACAAAATGCGCATTAATAGCAAGGAATACAGTTACGATGTCGAAACTGACACCGTTGTACTGTGTAGCAGATAGCTAAATAAAAGTAGTGGCGCACAAGCTCCTAAACCACCCCTTCGTACTGATGCATCACGCTTGCTATCGATATCATACATCAATATATGTAGCCTACTAAATAAGCGTGATATATTCTGTTCCTTTATAGAAGACAGCAATCCCGACATTATAGTTTTGACGGAAACATGGTTGCACAACGATGTTTCTGACGGTGAAATTTTTCCAGAAGGTCACTTATTCAACATTCATCGGCATGATCGCAATGATAAAGGGGCGGTTGTGTCCTGCTTGCAATAAATAACAAGATTTCGTCTTACGAAGTTGATACCTCGTCCTCAATTGAGATTATCTGGGCTGCCTGTCAAACCACTTGTGGAAACTTATTACTTGGTGTCTGTTACCGACCCCCTGAAATGTGCCTTTCATTTTTTGATAATCTGCGTGAAAGCATTGTTGCTGCTATAAAGAAATGTTCAACTACGAATGTTTATCTGCTCGGGGGCTTCAATTTCCCCCAAATTGATTGGTCATGCTTGACATCGTGCAGGCAGGCAGGCGATTTCATTGACTTAACTCTGGACTTCAATCTTTTTCAAGTAATCGATAATCCTACCCGTGGCACTAGTCTTTTAGATTTGGTGCTGACTACTGCACCGGAAACCGTATGTCCCGTGTTAATTTCCGACGGTTTTAGTGACCATAAAATACTCCAAGTAACACTTCGGGTTCCCTTGTTGTTTACTGGATTTAGGCATAAAAAGATTCGCGATTACAACAAGGCTAACTATGTCGCCATTAACACCGAACTAGAGAATTTTCTAAAGAACTCATTTCTGCCGTCTTTTTCCCAGCGCTCCGTTAACGAAAACTGGATACTAAACAAGGAAAAATTGCTCGCTCTTGTCGACAAATATACTCCCTACCATAGCCTCCTATATTTGTCCCTACGTTTCGCCAGTCAACGACAAGAATAAACCATGCTTCAAGAAAAACCTACGGACACTGCGTAACAAAAAAAAAGCGTCTCTACTGTAACGCAAAAAACAGAGCGAGTCCTCATGGAGCAAATACAAAGCTTTTCTTAGTGAGTACACTGTTGCCTTACGCACTGCTAAGGACTTCGCTCACGACCTTCCTTCACTACTGAAGTCCAATCCGCGAAAATTTTGGCAAACAATAACGCCTAATCACAACTTCGATATTTCCTTGCTAGATGACAGACAACAACCTCTTTCAGACGCGGAATGTTCATCAGTATCCAATACATCTTTTACTTCTGTTTTTACAAGGGAAGACCATTCCGATATCCCAGTGGCCCCGGAACACGATTATCCGTTTATGGCACCCATAAATATCTCAGTTGACGGTATTGTTTGCCTCATTAACAAACTTAAAAAAACATCTGCCTACGGTATCGAGGATATTAACACTAAGCTATTAAAAAACACAGTATCTATTTCAGGTGTAGGTAATTCTGTACCATATCTTTAGGCAGCCCTTATCATCCGGTGTATTGTCCCTAGACTGGAAGATTGCGAAAGTCACCCCCGTTTTTAAAACTGGAGATAAACGTAAACATGAAAACTATCGTCCAATATCGCTAACATCGGTATCATGTAAACTACTTGAACACATAATCGCCTCGCACATTTACACCCACCTCGAGAAAAATAACTTTTTCTTTCAGAAACAACACGGCGTCCGAAAAGGTCTTTCTTGCGATACACAATTACTTGAATTCACCACTGATCTAGACTTCAACATCAACAACAGCCAACAAACAGACGCCATTTTTCTAGACTTCTCTAAAGCGTTTGATCGCGTTGCCCATTGCCGTCTCATCTCTAAAATATCTAATTTAGGTATCGAATCACTGACCCTTTCCTGGCTAAGAACCTTTTTATCACTTCGTCATCAATTCACGGTTGTTAACAATTGTCCTTCCATTACTGAGGTCACGTCTGGTGTACCACAGGGAAGTGTCCTGGGGCCTTTACTTTTTCTAATATTTATTAATGATTTACCCTCAGACATTTCCTCTTGCATACGACTATTTGCCGACGATTGTGTTGTTTACAGAGCACTTAATTTCACTAACGATCACAATACCTTGCAACGTGACCGTCACACTATTACCGACTGGTGTACAAATGGAAAATGTCTCTGAACGCTAAGTGTAAAATCATTGCAAGCACACTAGTTCCATATTTACATACAGCTTAAATAATACGACCTTGTCACGTACCAGTAGCTAGCTACAAATACCTTGGCGTGAGCCTCACTACTAACCTTTCTTGATCTTCGCACATGACAAATATTTGCGCTACTGCATCGCAAACACTTGGCTTTCTGAGGCGCAGCATGCACAATTCAACCACTGACGTTTGTAAATTAGCTTACCTGACGTATGTACGCCCAAAATTAGAATCTGCATGTGCTGTATGGTCACCACACCAAGAATATTTAATAACCACGATTGAACGCATACAGAATAGGGCTGCCCAGTATATCACTCGGAATTTTGATCAAAACTCCAGCAAAACACAGATTAAGCTGAATATTGCTCTACAGAACCTAGGTATACGTCGCAGGATTGCTTTGCTTTGTCTGTTTCACAAATAGGTCCATTCCGATAATTTACGCATATTACCCCTCGAAACTCCCACACGCACGTCATCAAGATTACATAATCATCGTAGCTTCAAACGCATTTTTGGTAAAACTACTGCCTTCAACTTATCTGCTGTACCTCGTGCCATATATCTCACTGGAATGGTCTTCCTGATCAAATTGTCACGATAAGCGATCATAAAATATTTCTAGAACATCTGTACGCGCTTTTTACTTCAACTGCCTTGATTTATTTTGCTGTTCTGCTTGTTTACCATGTGTTTTTATGTATTTTCGAGCTGTTTTCCCTTGTATTTGTAACAATGTAACATTGTAACTGTAACAATGCCCCCCTTACTCAATGCCCGACAGGGCCTGTAAGGTTTTTAAAGACGATAGTCTTTCTTGGGGAACTTAAACGCAGAAATTTTGGTCTGTCTTTCTGTTTGTCGGCACGTCACTCGATTCAGCCACCCGGCAAAAGTTGAACCACTTGCTTACCGCCCACCCATCTTGAACTGGTACAGCTGTTCCTACTTGTGAACGTTGTCGATCAAAAAGTAAATATTACGCATATCTGAGGCGCAACATAATTAAGTAAGTATTAGGTGGTGTGTTCCTTTAATAGAAAATACATAGGTACGCAATTTTAAAGACCCTAGTTTCTTAAGCTGCGCTGAAAATGCGACTGCGCTGAACATTGTCTTCCTCCGCCCCTTCTGCACAAGCTCATGTTGTGTTTCGGTTTTGGTTCAGTATTGCATTGTACGAATGACATGGGGCGCCGCTCTGGCATTCCTCTTTTACCCAGGCGACGTGTAAATAAGAGAGTTTGTGCAGAGTACTCATTGAGTGCGGACGTTTCTTCTCCTTCAGCGCATCGCGTCAAACCGCGTGTTCGGGCTGGCCGGCGTCCCCGCCGGTCGCGTTGGTCACCGAAGGTTTTCTTTGCAAACTATCATGCTATACAGTACCGCGCGCGACCCAAACATTGCTGACACGTCGTGGAAGTACGAACACATGGCATGCCAGCAGTGATAATGCGGTAAAATTAAATCTGTTCAAACAAACCCCCACTGCATTTATCACGCGAGGACGGAAATGGTTTGACAACAGCATCATGGGTGGCCGCAAATGAGACCAGGACTCATGTAGTACGGCCGGCCAAAGACTATCGTCTTTCGACGACATTTGCAGCGAAGCACGCAGATACGCGGCCAATTTTTAGGGGCGTAGCTCCTCTTAGTCTAACCTTGTCAAGTCTCCGTTGTCCGGCGTATCTCCCGGCAGCCGGCAGTATCTGTCCGGTGGTGGTGTGCGGCGTGACCACCCTTACTACGCATACGCATACCCTCTCCACACGCCTCCTCTCCACTCCCCCTCACCATTCCCCATGTCCTCTACCCCTCTCCCCTTCCCTCTCCACTCGCCCTCTCCACTTCCCCTCCCCCTCTCCCATAACCAGTCTTAAAAACGGAGGGGGCGTGCACACATGAAGGCTCCCTAAAGACAATGCGCTGCGACAGTACGTGATATGTATCGCCCTCTCCTCTCCTACGCTTCCCCCTCTTTCTCCTCTCCTACGCCCCCCCCCCCCTATCTTGCCTCGCGGCGCAGCGACGCCGACGCAGGCAGCGTCGCGGCAGCGTCTTGATTGAAAAAACCGACCGCTCGCGCTGCACAACCGTTCACTGACCACCCCGTATATATAGGCACTGGATTTTGACCTCCAAGGTAGTGCGTGTGTGCGATTTCTCCTGTACGTGAATAAACAATGACAATTCACAGCGTACATGTAAAATTAAAGTGAGCTGCAAGTCGTCATAACTCTCATCGAACCTTTAGTATAAACGCGCCCGATCTCACGTCGGTGATGATGTACTGGGCCGAATTCACGGAAGATTCACGGTTTACCGATGAACCTCCGCAGCTTCGCCCACTCATCATCATTCACTCCGTGGATGCTGTGATTTGTTTTTTCCTAAATAAATAAAATAAATAAAAACATGCACACAAATACTACATAAACGCCGCACGCAGTAGCGACACCGCATCAGGGAGGAGCTTTGCGCCGATCCTCAGTCTTGCGTGCATAATTATGCGAGCGAAACTCTGCAGCCTATTATCTCGGAGCATGGACATGCTGGAGAATTCTTTTAAATTGAACTGTGTATGAACAGAACTGCCTCTAGCTTTTCTATACAACTATGGCCGCTTACTGCAGTTACTAAAATGTTGATCACTCAATTTTAGCCAATTGGGCCACTGAGAGCGATAATTTTCACCTCACTCTGTTTCACCTCACTGATTTTCAGTGAGGTGAAACACTGAGGTACTGGACTGCCTTCCCTGTCCAGATCTGTACTTATGCTTTGAATTCGTCTCCTGAGTCTCAGCAAGGCAATACCATCAGCGAATCCCAGGTTACTAAGGTACTCGCCAATACCTCTTATCCCAAGCTGTTGCCATTGCTTCCCAATCCAGGGCTCTGAATACCCCCTGTAAGCACGCGGTGAATAGCATTCGAGAGATTGTATCTCTCTGCCTTATGCCCTTCTTTATCGGAATTTTGTCGCTTTTTTAACAGCGGAGCTTTTTAATTAAGCTCGGAGAAGCCCCGTTATTCACGAACAGGAATTATCATCATCAAGAACGGCACGCGCTCTCTTCCTTCTCTTCTTGGTCGTCTTCTGCTTCGCTCCCAGAACACGTGCGCCGATTTGTACGGCGTGGGATCTAGTAACTCTGATGGGTGACAGAACGAGTACAGGGAGATAGAAAGAAAGAGAAAAAGTCTTCGCGAAAAAATATTTGTTAGCGAGGCGTGATTCGAACCCGCGTACCCACAATCCGAAGGAGAGCGTCGTAACCACTCGGGAACAATGATTTATGTGAATCATATGACTGCATTGCTACGGCGAGATCAAGAAAAAAATCACAGCATATCCACGTGGTGTATGATGATGAGTGGAGCGAAGCGAACTCGCGCTGAAGCACGGCGATGGCATTGGCGCGAGCGTGGTGCTTCTTGATGGAAGATATTGTGACTAGATTGTTTGAGAACCACAATCTGTCGCACACACCGCAACTATGGCCGAAACTGTTATCAAGGAAGTCCCGCTGGAAGCGCGCGTCGGCGCCTTCCGGCAGAGCCCGCCTGATGCGTTTTGCAGCCACTTCACGTGCTCGCACAGCCTCGGGCTCTGCCTGCCGGTACGCGCGCTTTTCGCCGCTTCACGGTCCTTCACATTTCGAAGATCCGATTCGCGCCGCAGCCGTGCAGCTTCGGCCTCGCGGACTCGAACGGCGGTGTCATCGCGCCGCAGCCGTGCAGCTTGTCAAGCAGCTTCGGCCTCGCGGGCTCGAACGGCGGGGTCTTCTCGCCGCAGCCGTGCAGCTTGTCGAACAGCTTCGGCCTCGCGGGCTCGAACGGCGGGGTCTTCTCGCCGCAGCCGTGCAGCTTGTCGAGCAGCTTCGCCTTCGCGGGCTCGAACGGCGGAATCTGCTTCGCGGCGTCGACGTGCAGCTTCGGCCTCGCGGGCTCTCACCTCAGGATTCTGTCTGCGAGTGCGCGCTGCCGCCGCCTTCCGTGCCCTCCGTTCCGCAGCCTTGTCTTCCATCTGGCAACTCCGAGCAAAAAAGAAAGCGTGCCAAGAGGGAGCCTCATGGCGCGTTACTTCTGAAATGTTGTCTTCGGGTGTCGTTGAAAACACGAGACGTAGTAAAGAAGAAAGAACGCCACACAGGCGAACACGCAAACGAGAGTGTGCACTCGTCAACGTCGTCTTCTTCTTCTACTTCATACCAGAACGCGTGCAGTAAAGAAGAAAGAATGCCACACAGGCGAACACGCACGAGAGTCTAAGTCGTCAACGTCGTCTTCTTCTTCTACTGCATACCAGAACGCGCGCTTCTCATGAACTAGAGGTGGCTACTACAAACAAACAAACCTACAAACGGAGGATGGACAGACCCACGGTATAAGGAGCTTCGCCCCTAAAAGATAAAGAGAAAGAGAGTGAGTGTGGCAGACTAAATGCAAAGCATTTTTTAGCGAACCTTTGACACTTTGAGCGTTTCTATCTACGTATCTATCTATCTAGCCGCCTACTTCCGGGTGCTCTCATGATCGCCTCCTTAACTTTGTGTAGACCAAGATTGGCATGGGAGGGTAAGAGGATTTGACGACTATGACTGTCGGGTCATGACATGAATAACGTGAAAATCCTGTAGCGTATGTCGTCAAACCCTATCCTCCAGAGACGTGTGGCACATACCCGTTTACCACAGACCGCGGTGTACGGGTATGTGCCACAGGCGATTGACAGTTTATATCTAGCCAGGAACGTCGAGAACCGACATTGGCATTTTAAATGCCAGAGCGTTAAGAAAAAAATCCACAGATCCCACGCACTGTGGGAATCGATGTAATGCGAAGCAGTCAGCAAATAGCTGCATACATCGCCTAGTTTGTCTTTGAGACAAATGAAGGCATTCATGTCATGACATCTAGTTCCCTGTATATCGCATGTTTATCATGCATTCATGCATGTACAATCTTTAATATAATTAAACATATATTCTGGTATATGCAATGCACAACGTGTCGTTTATGTTCGTCACACACTGATGTCATGCCATAGCAAATTTGGTGCGTATATACATAACAAAACGGCCGGAAACGCACCAAGACATTGTCATGTAAATAATGCCATGTCATGATTGCCATGTTACCACCCGTCCTTTGTACTCTTCATACAGTCGCGTCGCGCAATACCATTGTTGGTGTATGTCAAGCTAGCAAAACGGCCGCGTGCATCCCATGAGCGTGGCATGTAAGTCATGCCCTACACGACATGCATGCCATGGTTGTCTTGTTACCACCTGTAATTTATGTTCGTTGTAAAGTGACGTCATGCAATACCACTTTTGGTGTATATTAAGCTAGCCAAACGGCCGCGAGCGCACCATGAGCATGACGTGTAAATCATGCCATACATGACATGCAAGTCATGATTGTAATGTTGCCAACTGTCATTTATGCCCGTCGTACAGTCACGTCATGCAATACCAATTTTGGTGTGTACTAAGCTAGCGATGCGGACGCAAGCTGACCATAAGCGTGGCATGTAAATCATGCTGCACATGAAATGCATGTCATGATTGTTATGTAAACACCTGCCATTTATGCTCGTCGTACAGTCACGTCACGGAATATCAATTTTGGTGTGTATCAAGCTAGCGAAACGGCCACGAGCGCACCAGGAGCGTGGCATGTAAATCATGTTCTACATGACATGCATGTCATAATTTTCATGTTATCACCTGTGATTTATATTCTTCATACCGTCACGTCACGCAATACGAAATTTGGTACATGTCAAGATAGCGAAACGGCCGCAAGAGCACCATGAGCAGGGCATGTATGTCATAGCGTACATGACATGCATGTCATGGTTTTCATGTTACTACCGAGCATTAATGTTTGCCATACAGAAATGCTGCGTCATACCACTTTTGGTATATATGCATACAATTAAACGGCTGCGAGCGCCCCGAGACCATGTCATGTAAATTATGTTGTACATGACATGCGCATCATAATTTATACGATAGGACCTGTCACTTATGTTTGTCACACAATCTTGTCACGCCATACTAATTTTGGTATATATTAAGTTAACGAAACGGCCGCAAGAGCACCAAGACCGTGGGATGTAAATCATGCCGTTCATGACATTCATGTCATGATTTTGATGTTATGACCTATCGTTTATGTTCGTCTCACAGTCATGTTGTGCCGTACCAATTTCGATATATGTCCCTTTAAAAAAAGGGCCAGAAGAGCACAAAGTCGTAGATAGATAGATAGATAGATAGATAGATAGATAGATAGATACCCTCAAAGTCGCAGCAGTTCGCTAAGAAATGCTTCGAATTTAAAACCGACATCGACAGCGTTGACCCGATGAATGGAAAGAATAAAAGTTAGGATCCCAGCTGGAATCGAACCCAAGCATTCTGCGTGGCAATAAGGTATTCTACCACAGAGCAACGCCAGCTCTATGAACTCGTTTGGAAAAACAGCCTATGCAGGCGTAATGTCTATGCAACGTCAATTATGGTTGTGGTGCTAGCTATCTAATTTTACAAGTAAGCAATAAACACTACGTATGTATTCCTACGATACAGGCGTCATATCAGATTAACGTCTGTGGTTACAGTGTTGGCTCAGCTTTTATACCAGTCTAATAAACATTACATTTGTATTCCTACGATTCAGCAAACTATATTGAAGCATTGGTCGACCCCGGAGGAATACATTGACGAAAGGTATGTGTGAGATTGACATGATTGCACAATAAAATGCACTTATAATACTGACGTATGTACTCTAACGGGAGGGCTGACGTTACGTCGCACCGGAAGTTACCCTTTAAATGCCATTGTTGTCGACGTGCCTGGTAAGCTGCCGATGTCCACGCAGCTACTGCACTTACAGAAACGCGTTGATCGACTCGTAACGCTTGGCTCAAAGCCATAAAATACAGCCTACAAGTACTCGCTGACTGCTTCGCATGAAACCGATTCCCACAACGCGTGGGATCTGCCGATTTTTTTTTCTTCTTCTGGCGCGTCACCTCCGTAGCAGAGCAGGTAGCGATAGCTCTAGCGATGAAGGACCCTTCGCGTCCTGGGATATTCCCTGACTCCAGGGCTGCCGTCCCGGCCTTCGCTTCGGGGGTGGTCTCAAGAGAGGCTGCCGCTATTATCAGTTCGAGGGGTGTAGTAGGCTGTCACACAATTACCTGGTTCCCGGCCCACATGGGCTCAGGGGTTCATCCAACAGGTCCCAACGTCAACGAACTTGCCCATAACCATGCGCTAGACATCACGTGCCGCGGCGGTCCGGGTGGGTCCGGAGGCGGGTTCATGGAGAGTTCCAGGGATCCACTTGGCACCTTTCACGAAGTGTCGCACTATCAACTGTCAAGGCGTAGATACCCCCTTCCGCGTTCCAAGCTTACTACGCCGCAGTCGTCGGCTCTCCGGATGCTGCAGGCAGGTTCCTTCCCGTATAGTAGCACGCATAGTCACTTTGCTGAAAGCATAAATCCAGGATGCCCTAGCTGTGGGGCGGATAATTGCACACTCGCTCACATGCTCTGGCAGTGCCCGGCGTTACTTAGCGCAAAGTTCAGCACAGAGCAGGACTGGGAGAGGGCTCTAAAAAGCCGCGAGCTCTCAGTCCTGCTGACGGCAGTCAAGGAGGCCTACGAACGGGCGGAGGGCCACGGTCTTCCAGTACCGACGTGGGTGCTGGAAGTGCGGCGGACCTCCGAAGGAGGGTCCGCCGCACTTGCTGGCCCCACCGGGGTTCTCCAGGACCAATTAGGAGGAGGAGGAGAGGTTGAGGAAAGGGAAAGACGCGACTCCTGCAACCCTAATTGGGAGTAACGTAGAGTACTGGGCGAGCTGGTATAAATTCATGTCGAAGCGATAGCGCCTGTCCTGTTGAGTTCTTTACTGTGTCCTGTTTTCCTTGCGATTCGCTTCGACATGAACCTAATTGGGAGCACGGCTCAGCGTCTGTAGGGGAAAGGGGGAAAGGGAGATAAAGATGAGAAGATGGAGGAGAAGGAGAGGAGGAATGCTGTCCATGACCGAGGACGCGGCGGGCGGCTACTATAGCCGGTTGGCCAGTCCAGTGTCCTCAAGGAAGCGAAGAACCGCCTTAAAAACCTGGCTGTGGTGCTGTGCAGGGAATAGGAGGTCCCTCTGTGTAGCCGCGGGAATACCCTGACGACGGAGTGCGGCGAGCAAGGTGGCTCGTTGTGCTTGAAGCACTGGGCACACACACAACAGGTGAGCAATTGTTTCGTCTGCCCCACACGCACTGCACGCAGGTGACGAAGCTCTGCCTAGCCGATGACGTCGTGCCGCAGGCCAGCAGCCGATGCGTAGACGCAGTAGAAGGGACCGCTCCCTCCTGGAAAGGCTCCTGTCATGCAGCCGGGTCGGAGGTTCCAGCCTGGCCACACGTTCGTCGGGGTAGCAGCGTAGCAAAAGCCGCCTCAAAGTTAGCCTCGAATAGTCTGAGGCGACCACAGCACGGCAGACAGCGACGGTAGAGTGATGCGCCTCCTTTGCCACTGCGTCTGCTTGCTCATTTCCCTGAATTGATGATGGTGATGATGCTCCTGGGATGATTGGCACCTACCCACTCAGGAGGATCGGCCAAGAGTCGGGCGAATCATGTAGTCCGAAATTAAGTGCTGATAGACGTTACAGTATCAATTAGAATGAAGGTTTTTTTAATGAATTCTCACATGAGATGGGTCTCTAAAGTTCATTTCATCATCGTCACCACTTGGGGCATAAACTAGTAGTGGGGAGGCTGCATGCTGAAGAGGAGGAAGTAGTAGTTCGAACGATGGCCTAGGTTTAGCGAGATCACACGCTATGAACAGCTCCGTTTGACCACCTCTTCAAGTGCCTATGGCCACTTCTTCGCAGGGGGGGGGGGAGGGGGCTGACCTTTTTCGTCTGGAGCGTCAGCACTCTGGACATCAACTAGGCTGCTGAAGAGGAGGAATGAGTATTTCGAACCATGGCATAGGTTTTGTGAGATCACGTACTAACAAACCGCTCTGTGTTCTCAACCGTACTTCATGGTGCTACAAGAGAAAGAAATAGAAACAGATAGAAATAGACAGAGATAGAAAGAAAGAGGACCATCCTTGGTCGCTACATCGTACCTTGCCAAGCAACTCCACATCATGAAGGATGCCAGGTTGTGCGCACAGTATACATGAAGTGTTTTTCAGACGTAGTGTCAGTGTCTCCATTAGGGCTCCTTCACATCCACCCCGGGTCTCCCGTTTTCGGTAGAAGGTATTCAGGATTTGTAAATTATTGAGTTCTGTGAACTCTACTATTAGCTCCCCTCTGGTATTCGTGGAGCCCATGCCATCATCCCCCACTGTCTGATTTCCAGCCTTCTTCTTGCCTACCTTGGCATTGAAGTCCCCCATTAGTACAGTATACTGTGCTCTTGCCTTATTCGTTGCTGATTCCACGTCTTCATAGAAGCTTTCAACTAACCAGTCCTCAAGGCTGGATGTGAGCCCGTAGGCCTATACCACCTTCAATTTGTACCTCTTATTAACGTTAATTACGACATCTGACACCATTTCATTATTGCTATATTATTATATGTGACCAGATATATTCTCATTGAAAAGGAATCCCATCCCTAGTTCTATCAACTAAGCCACGAGAACATAGGAGGGCTCCGTTCTTTAGCAGTGCATCGGCTTCATCTGTCCTCATAACCTCACTGAACCCTATTACATCTTATTTAACATCCCCTAGTTCCTCGAATAGCCTCACTAGATAACGTTTTAGCGTTAATTCTTGCCAGGTTCAGATTCCAATGGCGGCCTGTCTGGACCCAGAGATTGTTAGCACCCTCAGCTGCGTCATAGGTCTGACCACCGCCTTGGTCAATTGCTTCGCAGCCGCTGGGGACTGAGAGCCGAGGGTTAATTGGTGTATTGATATGGGAGCTAGTGGCCAAGTACTGCACCGAGGTGACCAATCCTTGTCTGGCAAGGGGATGCATTACCGGCTGTGGTCACCGGTATGAGGCTGCACCCCAGTCTTTTTATGCAGCTCCATCAAGACGCGGATATTTTTTTTAATCCGGTGGCAAAGTGCGCGGCACTGGGATTCGAGCTATGGCCCTCTTGCATGTTAGGCTGATGCTCTACCGCTAAGCTATCGCTTTATTTATCTCAGTGAGCTGTCTGTTTCCTATAGGGCTGCAGACTGCTTAAACTAGCAAAGTAGTTAAAGAAGGTAATACTGGTTACTGTTTTCTCACAGCATAAATGCTGAGAACTGTCCATATCTCCTGCTTCTTTTAACACGAAAGTGTTTTATGCCGGGGTCCACTACGGCTCCACTGGTGTATTTCCGTCACGGTTATGACGTTGAAAATATAAAGACTAACAGATGGCAAGTAAAGAACTAGGAGAAAAAGTTCCGTCACCGGGAGTCGAACTTACGACGGCTCGTTCCGCAGCGCGCGGCGCGAAACTATTCGGCCACAGACGGCACATTCTTCGCTGTGCTAACGGCGAGCTATTTATATACACCATTTGCCGGTGGCGGCACTCAGAGATAGGCGGTACATCAACGCGTTTTCGTTACCACTAGCGAGATGGCGCGAACGGCTCGAAGAGTGCGCTTTAAAGGTCGTCGCCCCACCCGTTCCGATGACCACCGCCTCTACAGGGCGTGGTCGCTCGTGCGCGCGCTTATCTCGTGATGTCGGTGGTTTGTACGTCTCGTGCTCTCACCGCAAGTTTGCGTTGAGAGCACGAAGGTCACTTCGCTCACTGCAGTGGCAGGGGCGGATCCAGGCGCTTGCTTTGGGGGGGGCGGTTGGTTGTTGGGGGGGGGAGAGGGGGGAGGGGGGCGTTGCCCAACTTTAAAACTTCACGTTAGTGACCAAATGCTCATTATTTTTGTTCTCAGTTGCATTGCTCAGTGCCATTTCATTATCTAAAATTTCGCATATTTCCGCTAAACATTGGGGAACACGTATCAGTGTTGTTGGTAAGAGGAGGGTGAAAGAGGGAAGGGCAGGCCACCTGCTCGATAAATGAGTATTCCCACAACGGCGAGCTCTAGTATTCCTTGAACGTAGTTTCGGAGTAAGCCTCCCTTTGTTACCCCGCCCCCTCCTCCCCATTGCCTTTTTTTCTGGCCGGTCGTGTTGCCAGAAAATGCCCTTTCTATCTCCGCAGCCTAAGGACGGTCAAACGGAGCTTTCGGAGTCGCGCTCGATTATACCCCGCGCACGTGCTCTCGGAGGCTTGCTCGGTACTTCGGCGAATATAATTCACAGCACCACTGCCTGCCTTCCTTCTTTTTTTTTTTTTGGACCAGCCGCTGAAGGTTGACTAAAAGGTAACTTGTTCTGCACGCTTTGTGGGACCACGGCCGGGCTAGACTGCACGTGCGCGCTCAAGCGCGCACGTGCAGTCTAGCCCGGCCGTGGTGGGACGAAAGATGCCAGTTTGAATGACACAGAACAGACTCCTGTCTCTGAGAAAAAGATGGGAGAATTTGAAGACCCCTCGCTTTGCTGAAGAGCTGATGGCCCTGGGAGTGGGGAGGAAACTTTAGCTCGCTTCCATAAAGGCAGCAGTTGCTTTAGCAAAATAGTTGAGGCTTGTGCTGGTCGGTGCCTATTTGAAAGATGCAGGACGCAGAAGAAATCTTTTCTAGAAAGCCTGTTTCGCTCTTAACAAAAGCGCTGGGCTGTGTGAGGGGTGCTTCCCTAGTCTCGGATTGGGATGGACACAGGACACAGCGACCACCTGAAAAAATTCTACGTTCTGAAAAATGGCCTTCGGTGAGGTGAAAAGCGGGGGGGGGGGGTTGGGTTGGCTTATAGCTTTGGGGGGGGGGGCGATCGCCCAATCGCCCCCCCCCCTGGATCCGCCACTGTGCAGTGGCCGCTTTTGCGAAAGGAAAGGAGCGCGTTGCTCACACAGAAACAAGTTACAACTCTGACAGTTCGCGCTCATTTTGTGTATGTTCGTTCCGTGCGTTCTTTCCGCTTGAGCAGCGCGTTGCAAGTTTCAAGCTGCTTGCCGTTCTTCGCGTGACATTACAATTTGTAGCTGTAGCACTCATTCCTTCGCCCTTGGGGCGAAAGAAATCACAACAAACGCTCAACTACGTCTGTGAAGACACGTTTCACTTTGGTGTTATACCGATTCCTATGACAGAGGGATCAGCCATGTTTTTTATTTGAACTTAGAAAAACGGACTGTTAGACGCACGTGGCACCTCTCACCGACATCTAGGAGAACTACGCCCCACGTCGTGTTGCACGGCTCTACCTCTGGTGCGCGTGTTAGGAACGCAGCTGTCAGAACTCACGTGGCTTCGCAAGAACGAGATTAAACACTCTCTCTTTGTTGTGTCGATGTCTTCCTTGAGTCGACACATAATACACATCTAGAAATTCGTCGACACATAATACACATCTAGAGAGACTGCTGAAGCTGTATTCATGTATAGAAACGACAGTATCGCTTCGTCAATTAGTTATGCCGTAATGGTGCTGCAAATGTGCTAGTCGAACGTGTAGCTTTGCAGCTACATTTTAAAAGAGAAAAATAACTTGCGCACCTGTTTGTATCACGAAGCTACCCTCGCAACTCATAAGCATTTCACATATGAAAGCTTCACATATGAAAAATTCGTGCTGGTCAATAATTTTTCATCAACTTTCTGAAAAATTGGCATATGTGTCCATTGGGCTTCAGGGCTGCAAACAGGTGGATGATATCCCTTTCCTTTCATGAACCTTCCTGCACCTTGCGGCCTTGCGGAGAACTGCTTTGCCAAAATATCTGTTATTGAAGCTTACGGAAACCTATACGAAGTATATATGGCAGAACTGCAATCTTGGATGAGGACTCTACACGCTAAGAAAATAGATAACCTGTTACTCTTTCTGGTGAGTCCTGACTTGCCGCCTATATAACTCTCTTTAAAGATGCACGTTAACTCTGTTTTGGGGATCATCATACTCTCTTAGGGTAGTCGTGGGAGGTGCGAGCCTGAAAAAGAGAGTTAATGGGTATCTATAAGAGAGTTATGTACGTGGCAAGTCAGGAGTCGCCAAAATGAGCAACAGGTAATCGCTTTTTTCTTAGCGTGTAAGGGATACCATGAAGATGAATGTGCTTCACGGCTGTTTCTCTTTTCCACCATACTCTGTTATGGTCATTCTTAATGTGCCCTACATCATATATTACCTCAACTTACCGGGGCTTCACACCCCTTTAAATAATGACCGCTCTTACCTTGAATTCCATTTTCAATGCCAGAGTGGCAGCTGCAAATAATTTTTTTCTACGTGACAAGATTGCATCGCTAAAATGTCGTCAACACTATTGCTGTCGTACAAAAACTTTCGCCAGTGCCGATCATCGTGGTGGAGAGCACAGTTAACCGAATATTTAGGAGTACTTTCCGCCCCAGCCATCACGGGTTTCTTGGCGCCACCTATGAAGGCGACAACGCCGATCGAAGTATCGACGAAAAGTCTCCTGTCAGCGCGGAGCGACTTTGGGTACGTGCTGCCACTCCGTGCTGCTATGAGGAAGTAATGCATCGAGAATTGTCGTGCCGTCGCCACAAGGCAGGGCTACTGTCCCACAGTTCGAGAAGTTTACGCTAGCGAGCTACCCCGTTTTGGCATTGAAATGTTCACTTCAAATAAATAAATAAATAAATAAATAAATAAATAAATAAATAACAAGTCATCATGCACCAAGAAAGTTTTGCCATTCTGCGGGCAATAAATAAAAATGACGAGGTTGGCTCAAAGGTGGTGGTCGACTCCCGTGAACTATTTCGGCGGGAAGATCTGAGTTTATAGTCACTGTAGGAAGCGAAAACTGAGCCTCAATGCAGCGTCACGGATTTAAAATGATCGTGACGCACTTGGACTGTCTTGCCGCATAAATCTTCCTAAAACTTACTTTACTGTGCATTTGGTCCCTTGAGAATGCAGGTTAGTCTTTCTACGTCGATGAATAATTAACTACGACCGAATAAGAGCTGTTCATGTCATTTTGGGCGAGCGGGAACAATATTGCGGCGCCGACTGCCGCCTTTCATTCTAGCGGCCTTCCTGGTTTACAGATCTCGGGGACGTTGTGTTGGCAAGCAAATCAGCTTACAGCATGCAGGCTCACGAAGAGGGTTCAACTTAAATTAAGGACGACGCAGCGAGCCATGGACATAAAAATGATGGGTGTAATCTTAAGGGACAATGCTAGAGGCCCGTGTACTGTGCGATGTCAGTGCACGTTAAAGAACACCAGACGGTTCAAATTTCCGGAGCCCTCCACTACAGCGTCTCTCATAATCATATCGCGGTTACGGGACGTAAAACCCCAGATATCAATCAACCTTAAAGGGACACTAAGGATAAACAATGAATCGGTTTAGGTCGATAAATTGTGCTCTGAGAACTGTAATGTCGTTAATTTCACCGTCATACGTTTACTAATAGAGGAGAAAATATAGTTCAAAGATTCATTTTTGAATATCGCGCCGAACTCTCCCCGCGTGACGCCACGAATTTCAAAATGTATCGTATTTCGGCGCCATTCGTTCAACAAAATTCCCCAAACTTGCCATGTTAAGTCTATGGCCCCCTCAGAGGACAATGTACTTCATTTGTACCTATTAGGAACTACGTAGTCCCTAGTAAGTGCCGTCAAATGATGCATCATTGCGTCACGGCAAATGCGTCACGGCAAATGATGCGGAAACTTCAAGGTGGCTTCGCCACTCACATTTTGTTTTTGCGCGTTTTCTCGCTTACTAAGCGTCTTCTCGTAGCAAGTGTGGTGTTTTTGAGATTGCGAAAGAGTACTTTACTAATATACTAACTAAAATACTAACTAACCCGCCTACCACAGACTCTGCTCAGCAAGATCTGTTGGCCTTGCGTAAACTCGCGGATAACCCAGCTCGTGAAAATGACAAATTGCGACTTGGTCAGTCTCAGCTGGAAGACAGGCAACGGCCAGACAATTTATTGTCTGGCCGTTGCCTGTCCTATTATTTATATTGTCTTATTATTTATTTATTACATGACAGTTTATCGGAAACATGGGAGGCAACAGAGGAAAAGCTGTTAAACATGGTTTCTAGCTGCTTTACCCCAGAATTTACGAAGGATGCGCTTGAGCGGGCTCATGGGCTCGGTGCATTCTCAGAGGAAAAATGCCGTCCTGTTATCATGAAATTTCGTTCATTTAAAACGAAGCAACTGATTTTATCTCAGTCAGTGAAGCTCAAAGACAAAGGCATTTCCGTAAGGGAAGATTTTTCTTTGGAAACGCGTCAAGCCAGGAAAAAGCTGCTTCAATTTGCAAGGGATCAGGGCTCGCATCACAAGCTTAGGTACAACAAACTGTACAATAGCGGTCAGTGTTATAGCTACAGCGCTGCTCATGACCGCGTTTTTATGGAAAATAGTTTTCGGGGACAGGCACTACTTCATGATAACGATGACCCTAATACCTGTGACTCGTCACATGCTGTGCACGCTGATCGCTCCGCTTGTGCGCAAGTTCACAATCAGCAGTTAACCCGCGATGTCACTGTTCTACCACGCACTGCGTCATAGGGATGCGCGAGGGGCAGTGGTTCAGTGCCTCCTACAGCAAACTCTGTTTCTTTTCTTTTTACCAATATAAGAAGTATATTACCATAGCGAGATGAACTTGATTCTGCAATTGATTCCTGTGATGCCGATGTTGTTTTACTAACCGAAACGTGGCTTTCTTCCAAGGTAATGAGTATGGAACTGTTTAACTGCAAAAAGAGGTTTAACGTATTTCGCTTTAATAGAGGCCAAAGATGTGGGGGAGGTGTTTTAATAGCTGTTGCGGAAGATTTTGTTGCATCGCCCATTCATTTCCCAAGTAACCTGGAACTATTCTGGGTTGAACTTCGTGTACGTTTTAAGAAGATGATTTTGGGCATATGTTACCGTCCCCCATCTTCGCATTCAACTTTCGCTGACGAATTGCATGACGCGCTTAACATGGTCGCTGTACGCTTTCCCAACATTCCTATCCTTTTAGCTGGGGACTTCAACTACCACACTATTGTGTGTAATAGTACAACGCCTTATCTTAGCCCTTTCTCGACTGAATGTAACAACTTTTTAACGACCTGTTTGGATTTCAACCTGTCACAGCTTGTCTCTGAACCTACTCGAACTACTTCAACTACATCAAGTATTTTAGATCTCGTTCTAACTAACGTACCGCATCTTACTTCTTCAGTCATGCATCTACCTGGCCTCAGTGATCATTACTTGCTCCATTTTGATGTTGAAATTCCAGTATGTAAACACATTAATCAGATAAAACACATTAGGAACTATAAACGGGCAGACTTCAATGCGATTAACCGTGAACTAGGTATTTTTCTGGATGAATACTTGCCGGAGTTTTCACTGCGTTCTCTCGACGCTAATTGGGAATTGTTTAAGGACGCCATTGAACGTCTTACTAACGTTTTTGGGCCGCCTAAGTCTTTGAGGTGTGACAGAGAATCGCCTTGGTTTAATAAATTTTTGAAAAGACTGTCAAACAAGAAGAAACGTTTGTTCCGCTCGGCAAAGGTGTTAAATTCTAAGGTGCGCTGGGAATCTTACTTTCTCGTGGCCGCTGAGTACAAAGCTGCGTTAAAAAACGCCAAGGACACATTCCTCAACCAAACTTTGCCTGCTATGCTGATTAACAATCCTAAACAATTCTGGAACGTCATAAATAAGAAGGACACCACCTCATTGCTACTTACATCCCCTGATGGAGTTTCATTCCCATCAAAGGAATGTGCTTCTGTTCTCAACAATGTCATTGCGGCGGCTTTTTCTAACGATGTTTCTTGTGTTAACAACGACTACCCTGTTTTTGACGCTCCTCGCATGGACCCAATTGTTTTTGACGCACCGGGCATTCAGAGCATTATAGAAAATCTTAAACTTTCCTCTTCCTGTGGCGTTGACAACATTAACTCCAAATTTTTTATTAATACCAAGTCGTACTGTTCCATAATCCTTACTAAATTGTTTGGACAATCGCATGAAAGAGGTTGTATTCCCAGTGATTGGAAAGTAGGGAGGGTCATTTCTCGTCACAAGTCTGGAAATAAACATTGCCTTGACAACTTTCGACCCATTTCCCTCACCAGTATACCGTGTAAAATCATGGAGCACGTCATATACTCTTATCTTGTCTCTTTTTTAGAATCTAATAACTTCTTCAGCACAGCCCAGCACGGATTCCGTAAGTCATTTTCATGCGAAACACAGCTCATATGTTTCACACATGACCTTCACTGCATCCTCGATCACGGATCTCAGGCAGACTGCACATATTTAGATTTTATTGCGATAGCAATTATATGGACAATCTCGGCTGGAAAATGTCCGTCCCCGTCGCCGTCATTCACCGTATATGTATAAGTATGTATATATAGAAAAGCCACAAAGAAAAATAATTCAGAAATTCTTTCCCACGCGCGGAATCGAACGGGCGACCTCTCGATTTACAGCTCGCCGCGTTAGACGTTAGGCCACGAAAGCACCGTCTTTCAGCCTGCTAACGGCGAGCTATTTATATACACCATGTAATTCAGCATGCTTTCTTAGTGGCCGCGTAGATGGCGTGACGTGCGCGCGTGTGGCGCACTTTAAAGATCGTCGCCCCGCTCTTGCGAACGCCGTTGCTCTTCGCTCTACAGGGCGTGGTCGCTTTCGTGCGCTTATCTCGAGGAAAGAAGGGGCGGCCGGTGGGGTGCTTCGCTTCGCTCGCTGCAGCGGCCCCGTTTGGGAAAGGAGCGCGCTGTTCAAACAGAAATAAGTAACAACTGTGACAATTAGTTCGCGCTCGTCTTGTGTGTGCCTGTTCGTTCGTTTCGTGCGTCCTGCTTTATGTTTGAGCAGTGCGCTTCAAGTGTCGAGCTGTGACGCGTTAGTTCGCGCTCGTCCTGTGTGCGTTCTTTTCGTGCGTCCTTTGGGCTCGAGCGACGCGCTGGCAATTTCGAGCTGCTTTCCGTTCTTCGCGTTACATTCCAATTTATTGCTATCGCATTCATTGCTTCGCCGTTGCGGCGAAACTGTGACTTTTTCAAAAGCGTTCGACAAAGTCTCACATGGGCTGCTATTTCTTAAATTACGTAATCTTAACATTGACCCTAATTTACTTGCATGGTTTATCTGCTTTCTTTCAAACAGTTCTCAATTCTTAACCCATTAGCGCCCAGCGTACTTTACAAAGTACACTTCATTTTTTTAGAATAGAAAATACACTATCCAATATTCTAATTTTTCTGATTAGCATTTTTGATGCTAAGGTTGCAGCAAGACACTCCTAATCGAACATACTGACTCAGGTCAATTTTTTCTGTGCTACGAGTTGTTAAACTTTTGGAAAACGAGCGCCCGTCGAACGCATGTGACGACTACTACGTTTTCTCAATTAATTTAAGGTTTCACACTGTATAAATTGAAAAAAACAGATTGATTGTGCTTCAAAAGGTACAATATAACCGCGGCGAAGCGCAAGAATCAGCTGTAGTGCACAGTTTTGCTCTGAGGAGTAATAAAATGTTGGTGTACTTTTTGTAATACACTGGGCCTTTGTGGGAGCTTACATGTGCATTGCGTTATGGGTTACCTCAGAGAGCGAACCAGGTATTTTCTTCAGAACAATGCCATTTTTACGGTCATTTGAGACTCGGGAGACTGCAACAGATGCCGGAAGGGATATACGAGAGCCTCTTGATGAGGTAATTGTCACTCCCAAGCAGCTGAGGAGGAGGGGGAAGACGGCTGTGCGAATGAATGCCTTCTGCCTGATGGAACGAAAGAAATCGGGAAGAATGCTTCTGTTTTGATCCGGGAAACGAGTTTCTTTTCCTAAAGGGCAAAGACAATAGCATAGTTGCTATGGTGATGAACTATGACATAGTCGAGCCACTACGCTCTGTAAGCAGATGATCATCAACTCAAAAGAAAAACGTAGTGCCATCACGAAACATCGTCAGCAGCTAGAGAAATATTGCCATGGGAGAGATTCACCTCCACAATCAAGCTGCGTATAACTTCAGAATTTTCATTCGTGGGAAAATGAGAGGGAAGCAACTATTTACACAGATCATCAACATTGCTGCACTGAATGCATAGAGGATCTGCCTACTTACTGGAGGTTAGCAGACCCTCTATGCGTCGACTGCTGTCATTCACCTGCATACTTGCAAGACACTACCTGTGCCGTGTACACAATAGAACTATCAAGAGGTCTTCCGTGTCAGTGTGCCTGCCAGTCCCCTCCATCCATACGTGCATTTCACAAGAAGAGTGAAAAACGGTTGAAGTGCACTGTCTGTGATAAATAGAAATGATGCTGCGAAAAGTATGGTGCAACGCTTTGCATGATGCGTCGCTGCTTCGACAAGTTGCATGTGCCAAAGCAACTTTTGTATTAGTATGGCAAGGGCCAAGCACGCTGGCTATTCGTGTGCCGAGCCAGCTTGCATTGCTATCGCAAGAGCCCAGCGTACTTTCTAAAGTACAGTATTATAACTTCTGAAGGAATAGATGTAACGCTGTGAAACTTGCCAGATGTTGTTGTCTACCGTAGTTAGATAAGTGCGCGAAATTTCAATTACATTCAACAAATAGTTTTTGCCTTAATGTGTTAACAGCCAATGACATTGATTCACATCCCTTACCTGTCCGTTCTGCCGTGCCTCAGGGGTCCGTTCTCGGGCCCGTTCTCTTTCTCATCTATATAAATGATTTACCGACTAACATTTCATCTTCAATAAATCTTTTTGTTGATGATTGTGTTATTTACCGCGAAATTAACGACAATAACGACGTCTCTTGCCTTCAATCCGACATTAACAAGGTTCTGGATTGGTGTCACACTTGGAGTATGAAACTAAACATTAATAAGTGCAAGCACATGCGCATTTCTCATAATTCCAATGAACCTCCTACTTACCACATTAACAATGTTACGCTTGAAACTGTGTTCTCTTATAAGTACCTCGGTGTTCACATTTCTTCTAACATGTCCTGGAAAACTCACATCGATCATATAATAAATAACGCCATCGCATGCTTGGGTATGTTCTCAGGAACTTTTCTCATTCACACAGTTCAATAAAATTACTGCTTTATAAAACACTGGTTCGCTCGAAATTAGAGTACTCTGCATCAGTCTGGAGACCTGGCATTGATTCACTCATTTCAGACTTGGAAGCTGTGCAAAACCGTGCCTGTCGTTTCATACTCTCTAACTATCACCGAACAAGTAGCGTAACCACCATGAAATTAAGTTTGTCCCTCCCTCCTCTCTCTCATCGCAGGTCTGTAGCCTCATTATGTCTTTTTCACAAAATTTACTACAACAACTATCTGAAAAACAAATTACTCACAAGGCCCTCGTACATATCAGCTCGCATTGATCACCGCAATAAAGTTGGGATTCCATCTTGTCACACTAAATGTTTTCATGACTCATTCGTACCCAGAACTTGTGTCAGTTGGAATGCCCTTCCCCATGACATTGCTGGCATAGCAGATACTAATATGTTTCGTAAAACAATTGCTATCTTGTGAATATATTTATGCTTGTTACTCTTTGTATATTTTTTTCTCTCATTATCAAAATTGTTCTCGTGTATTCCCGCTGCTAGTTTTCCTTTTTTTTTTGTCTTGTGGGTTTTCGCCAGCCACTTTGTATTTTTACTTTTTTTGTTCCTTTATGATTTGCTGTTTATTGTATTCTTTATGTATCCCCACTCCCCTCCGTAATGCCTTCGGGCCCTGAGGGTACAATAAATAACTAAATAAATAAATAAAATAAATAAATAATTATGAGAAAAATTGTTTTGCTCTTTAGTGTCCCTTTAAGAGACAGGAACAGAGCAGAGTGGGTCAGGGAACAAACAGGTGTTAAGGATATCTCAGTCGACATCAAGAAGAAGAAATGGACATGGATAGGGCATGAATCGCGAAGGCTAGAACCGTTAAGAGTAACCGACTGGATTCCAAGAGAAGGCAAGCGCGCGAGGGGGAGGCAGGAAGTAAGGTGGGCAGATGATATTAAGAAGTCTGCGGGGATAACGTGGCAGCAGCAAGCACAGGACCGGGCTGATTAACGAAACAGGGGAAGGCCTTTGCTCTGCAGCGGGCGCAGTCATGCTGCTGCATGCTGCTGCTGATGATAGTACTTTAATATTTCTCTTAGGTTTCCCATTATGTTGGTAGTATGTTGCTGTAAGCCACACAGCCGGGAAGAGTGCGCGGTCGGGAAGACTGGAGTTTAGCCATCAGTGTTCGACTTCGTGTATACAAAGTGGCTTTTTGGGCGAGTTGGTTAAATGCATCAAAATGTGCCATAGCTCTAGCAGTCCCGGACGTCCCATTGTGTGTTTCCCGTCCGTGTCTGCAAGCACTATGACACCTTTTGTGTACACTATACGGCGTGCTTTTTTTTTTCTTGTCAATACTGCTCCGTGGTTCGGGCCACTCAAAGTAGATCGGTCGTCCTTTCCTGATGATTAATTGGGCATTTATTTATTTATTTATTTATTTATTTATTTATCTCTTTACGCACAGTGCCAATAAGCATTACAGTGGGGGAGGGTATACAAAAAAAGATGAAGAAAAAAAGATACTTTGGCAGCCAAACAACTAATCGAGTAAAGTACAGCGTCTTCATTGCAATATGTAGGATATCTTCAGATAATGCATGTCACACTTTTTAAACATCAATGGTACGTTACCAGAATGCAGACAACTTAATGTCTCGAAATATCTTTGTTTTGACAAATAATTAACTAACGATATTTTATTTACTGAAGCTTCAGTACTGAAGCATTGCTTGAAAATCAATATATTCAATGCAGACGTTACTGAGCCTGTTCGTAAATATCCAAATAATTTACTTCCGTGATTTGCTACTGAGGTCTTAGTTCTGCAGATAAATTTACAGCAATTGGTAACTTGACACGCGACTAAGCTCTCCCGCTTAGCGACACAAGAACCCCAAACATGAATGGATTGTTCATCAAGCTACATATTGCTTCCTGCTTGGGAGTGCACTTCGAGACTTATTCCATACAGTGCCAAACAGTTGGCTCATTTCAGTGAAATTCTGTCGAAGCTTTTTACCTTTCTTCGGTGATGGCCACGTGATGTCCCGACGCTTAACGCGCGTGTATTAGTTATGGAGGTATAACTGTTCGGGCCATTGCGTGACCCTGTATACCTAGCGGAGTAAAGTGGGAAGCCGAGGTGGACCAGGACAACTATATGAGTGACTAGCGTGGCGAGGTAATATCGCTCGTTCGAATATGTTTTGTGGTATACTCGCAATGGCACCTGTGACGTGCGCTATCGTTTGCACTAACACAAGTGCCGAGATATTTCATTCGGAACAGGAAATGCCTCGACGCTTGTGTTAATTTTAACCGATGCATATGCAGAAGGAACGAGAGATAGTGTGAGATGATTTTTTAAAGAAATTTTACCAGATTATCCGTTTCGGTAGGGGCTCATAAGGATGATGAGACGAATTTACATGGGTTTTCGTTCGTAAGTGCCATTGGCCAGTCGGCTTAGCTAATTATATGTCAGGGACCATGACTGGTTGGAATTTTCTCTTACAACATTGTTTGTAATGCGTGCTGAGATAGGTAGAATCACATATCGCTGAGTTATTCACGGACCACGCAAATAAAAGTGAATGGGAACTGTGCAGTAAGGGACTATATTAGGTCAACGTAGGTCAATATTTTATACTTGCGCTATAATAAATAAGCCTTTTTTAGCGGCGAAAACAGATTTTTCATATGCTGGCAAAACACGCAAGGACGATAAAAGTCGGTGAAAAAATGCCACTTCACGTTGCTGTTCGTTTCTTTGAGCACATACCATTCCAAATCAATATAGCACTGCTCTGTCCTGATCAAAGAGCATTTACTGCCTTTTTAACACGAAAGTGTTTTATGCCGGGGTCCACCAAGTACATCCGTCACGGATATGACGTTGATAAAATGGACGCCAACGGGTGAGAAAGAAAAAAACCAAGAAAAAGATACCCCCCGCTGGGAATCGAACCCACGACGTTGCGGCCGCGACGGCAAGCGCCCGACGCTCTACCGACTAAGCCAACTCGGGAGATGCTAGGCACGGCGCGAACGCGCCTTATATCTTTCACACCTCTTTCGCGGCGGGCGGAGCGGGGCGGTGCCGCCGTCTGTGAGAGGTGAAAAGAAGTAATGCTTCACGATCGACACTTACTAGCGCTTACTCCGAGATTGCACGTGATATCGGAGGTCATGGTTAAAGCGTCTCGATACCAGAGAGGTAGACTGGCCGCGCTGGCGTCGCCGAGGCACCCTTGACGCAGTTACGTTCTTTGCCTTTGGATTCGTGTTAGCGTGCGTCGCCTCATCGGAGTAGTGCAGCTGCCACGTGCACGAACGGGATTTCTCTGCCGCCGACTGCTTCAATTGCGAGAGCACCGACTAACAAAACTGCTGCAATATGCGTTGCAGAAATGACGCTATTTCGACAGGCGAATGTCGTGCTTTGGTGGAGCGAGAGCAGGGCCTGCGAGACAGATGCCAGAGCGACGCACGCGTTTGCGGCTCAGGCTACGAACCTTTACCTCCCGCGTTGCTGAAGTGCAGTGTGTGTTATGTATGCATGAGCACAGGCGTCGGCTACCCATTACTAGAAAGCGCACACCGTGCCGTTTCTCTCCTTAATTGACGACACTTTGGAGAAGCGCATACCGGGTACCAGTGTTGATTATGAGCTTGTTGATATCATCCTTACGCGGGATTCACGATTCGCTGTGTCCAAATATATGTTCGCACCGTCAGCTACCACAATGGTTTAATCATGATCATGGGCGTTAGTCGTCGCGATAGAGACATGCTGTCAACATGGGTGCATCCACGTCAAACGGTGCTATAGCTGCCAAACACGAATAGACATTGTACAAGCTCTCATATGTCATAAGCACTACTTCTGTGAAGACACGTTTCACTTTCGTGTTATACCGATTCCTATGACGGAGGGATCAGCCATGTTTTTGCATTGCGGCAGTGATGCGTTGCTGAAATTATTGGACACAACCCAAAGACACCAACAGAGAAGGAAGGTCTAGGGCACATTACCTTTATGTGTTAAATCTAATGTAGTAATTAGGACAAAAATGGAAAGGAACTAAAGTGGATGAAAAAATTGGCGAAGCTTGCACTAAGACGCGCAAGGCTTCAAACAGCGAAACTGGACGATTCTGAAGACTAATTTGGTTGCTTCCAGGTTGTTTCTAGGTCGCTGCTAGGCTTTAAATGGGTGATGCTAGGTTGTTTCTACGTTGATTCTCAGCGCGGAGGTTCGAGTTAAACCACAGACAGTCACAGACACGACACGGATGTCCAAAAATGCAGAGACAGAACCTCGTGCTTAAATCAAGCATTCGCACTTCTCATAGATCTACGGGCACGCCGTCATTGGCGTAGGCCTTCCATCGCTTCGGTTTGTTTTCGCAGCCGCTGTTGCCTTCCCCGTTCCCTATATAGTATTCCCTCGTTGGACGTAGTCGGGGCCTCCGCGGCTCGCCTCCGTCGCTTCGCAGCCTTTTGTTGG
Organism: Rhipicephalus sanguineus; assembly: GCF_013339695.2. Classification (NCBI taxonomy): domain Eukaryota; kingdom Metazoa; phylum Arthropoda; class Arachnida; order Ixodida; family Ixodidae; genus Rhipicephalus; species Rhipicephalus sanguineus. Next base: position 16,380,926 of record NC_051177.1, read on the forward strand.
GCTAACTGTTGCCTTCTTCCTTTTTGGTGGACCAACACGCCCGCACGCACGCACGCACGCACACACACACACACACACACAAACGCGCACGCACGCACGCACGCACGCACGCACACACACACACACACACACACACACACACACACACACACACACACACACACACACACACACACACACACACACACACACAGTATTCCTCAGTATTCTCTCGTTGTACGTTCCGCCCAAGCTCTCCGTACAGGTGCTTCAGCGAGGCTGAAACGTGTGGCCACGGTGTTAATCACTGGGTCAATCCCGGCGGTTTATTAAAGCTTTTCTCAATTACTGGTTACGTCTGTCTAGAAATCTAAATTGGTGTTTGCCGCCCGTCTGTTGCCTTCTTCAATTTTAGTGGACCAGCGGCAAGTAATAGGATTTGCCCAATTTCTGTGGCACATACCCGTTCATGATGATGATAGTTGTTCGTACACAATTGTACACACCAATGTTTTTACGGCCGGCTTAAACAGCGTCGCTGTTAAAGGCCTCCTCCCGAACAAGCGTGTAATAAATCTGTCATTATCCATCTTATTTACACGTTTCGTGTAAATAAGATAGTTCCGGGTCCTGTTACCATTTTCAACTGCAGTAAACCCCGTAACATCATGGCGAGAGAGCCTGAAGCCAAGTCATGTGGAACAGCTTGTGTTTCTGCATGACAATTTGTAGCCTTTCGGTAGCAGTCACTCACCGCGTGATGTGCTGAGGACATGAGAAGATTTCATTTATTTGTTTTTCTTTGAACTTTCAATAAAATTTTAAATGCGAAGCATTTCTTAGCGAACCTCATGCACTTTGGCCGTTTCTATCTACGTATCTATCTAGCCGCCTACGTCTGGGCGCTCTCCAAGTCGTCTCCATAACTTGAAATATACCAAAATTTTCATAGCAGGGGACCAGTGTATGACGGACACGATCCACTGGTCATGACATGAATAACGCAAAATATCTGTCGCGCACGTCATGAAACCCTTTCTTTCAGTCACGTGTGGCACATACCCGCATACCAGAGTTAATGTCCTGCGGGTATGTGCCACAGGTGATAAGAGTCTCAACCAACGCAATAACCGTGAACACACACACACACAATGACACGAAAGGAAAGCGATAATATTAATTGTGGGGACTTTATGTCCCAAAACCACGATATCATTATGAGAGGCGCCGTAGCGAAGGGCTCCGGAAATTTTGACCGTCTGGTATTCTTTAACAGTACCGAGATCGCACAGTACACGGGCATCTAGCATTTTCCCTCCATCGAAATTCGACCTCCGCGGCTGGGATCGAACCCGCGACCTTCGGTTCGGCAGCCGAGCACCGTAACCGCCACACCACCGCGGCCGACGTAAGTAAAGTGAGGAAGCTGAACACAGAACCCTCCTGGAAGACGCTCAGCTACCATCCACTCGTCCACGTGGTCCGCAACGTGGACCACGTGGACGAGTGGATCGCCTGTTCCCTGCATGAAAGACGGATGTGGACAGGGCATCAAAAGACCTCGCTGCCACGTCCAGGACAGGAGTCATGATAGATCATTTTATCGTAAGAGGCATCCAGAATTTCCAGCAGCTGTACTATACCTCGCACTTCACTGTACTTAGACCCCTCGTAGCCGCGACCATGAACGGATCCGAAAAACAAGCCGATCCAGCTGCTGGGGCTCACTGACCACGGTGATGATTACCTTGTTCAAGAACTGTCAAGAACCCCCTCCACGCATGCACGTGGGTTCGTGCGTGTGTGCGTTCTCCGTCAGAACGGACAAGTATAGGCATAACAACTGTAACAACTGCAACTGTGACTGTAACGTACGTGCAGTGCGCCTGCGCGTACCACTCGGCTGTGTAGATATCTATGGAAACTTTCCTGAATGAAGCTTAGTTGCGAGTAACGCTTGTCCTGCTCATCTGTGTTACTTTTTTGCCTTGTTCGGATTCGCGCTATCCAGTATTGAAGAATATAAGCACCACATATCAGCTTACCGCGTCTGGCGTTGGTAACACCCATGTTGCTGTTGGCATCGTTACGCAACTGTAAACAACTGGTTATATATTAAATATGCAACTCTTCAACATATCAGTGTGTGTATACCACTTCAACATTTCTCTAGCGTCATTCCGTAACGTTTCGCTCAATGCGAAAAATTACGCCACAGTCACCATCCCCCGCATGCTTCGCATAACACCGATTCCCACGGTACGTGGCATCTGCCGAAATTTTTTGTATTCGATATTCGATTCGATATTCGATATTTTTGGCTACTATTCGGCAGTTCGATTCGAATTCGATTATACTTCTAAAGAATGTATGCGGAAAGAACATCATTCTAGAAAACACTACAAAATAGCAATTTTTGAACATTTCTTTTACCAAGATGGTTAATATTACTGCATAATGCATCGTTTCTTGTTTGATTAAACTGTTAACCTAATGTTGTTATGTTATATTAACGCGATAGCGTTAGAGAGCTCGTGTCGCAGAAATTCCGCCGCCGGTGTCGGGACCGTTGGTTGTGAGCGAAAAATCATCCGTGAGCGAAAAATCGAGAAAGGAAATGGACAACTATGTCCATCTAGCGGAAAACATATCAAGCCGATGCCGCCTTTCCAGAGAAGGCGTTGATCAAGCAAACAGCAAACGCTAGATAATGTGCTGCCATCTGTGAGGCATTGTGAGACTCTTCATCGCCTCCGAGATAGCAAGCGCGCGGCGTGTATCTTGGAGGCCATGCGGCTCTTGATTAGGATCAAAAACCTGTATGTACCATTCTCGCGCGCGCGCGTGTGTGTGTGTCTGTGTGCGTGTGTGTGTAGCAATACACATTAATAAGTATGCACTTAGTGGTTGAAGTGCGCACCATGGGCCGGATTTCGCTATTGCGTTCAACTCTTAAAGGCGAAGCTTAAGGGTCCCCCAATTTTTTTAAATGCGAAGCATTTCTTAGCGAACCTCTGGCCCTTTGAGCGTTTCTAACTATCTATCTATCTATCTATCTAGCCGCCTACGTCTGGGTGCTCTCATGATCGCCTTCTTAACATGGTGTAGACCAATATTTGCATGGGAGGGTAAGAGGATTTGACGAATATGATTGCCGGGTCATGACATGAATAACTTTAAAATCCTGTCGCGTACGTCGTCAAACCCTTTCCACTAGACACGTGTGGCACATACCCGTTTACCACGGGCCGCGGTGTATGGGTATGCACCACAGGTGATTGACAGTTTATATCTACCTAGGAACGGCGAGAACAGACATTGGTAACTTAAATGCTAGAGCGTTAAGGAAAACCAACATCGGCCGCGTTGACTCAATGAATGGAAAGAATGAAAATTAGGATCCCAGCAGGAATCGAACCCAAGCATTCTGCGTGGCAATCAGGTATTCTACCACTGAGCTACGCCAGGTCTATAAACTGGTTTGGAAAGACAGCCTACGCAGGCGTAATAGCGGTGCAACGTCAATTGTGGTTGTGGTGCTGGCTATCTAATTTTACAAGAAAGCAATAAACACTACACGATACTCCTAAGATGTGCACTCCTACAATACAGGCGTCATATCAGATTAACGTCTGTAGTTGCAGTGTTGGCTCTGCTTTTATATCAGTCTAATAATTTGTATTCCTATGGCTCAGCGAGCTATATTGAAGATTGCTCGACCCCGGAGGAATACATTAAGGAAAGTTACATATGATATCCACATCACCGCACTTTAAAGTGCACTTCGTCCACCAGAACGACGCAGTGTCCTCTTCATTTCTTACGAGGCTGGGCGATGGCCTCATGCTGACCGAGGATGATGTCAGATTGATTGACAGCCGCTTTGTACACTAGGCTACGTAGGCCACATACGCCCAGGTAGTTTACGAATACGACAAACACCATCCACTGATGTTCGTCTACGTAGCACTATCCTGGCCTACCAGCCTCGACGGCCTATACCTCACCAACGCGAAGGGTGGCTTCAGGTTCCGACATGTCGCCGGCTCTGTCGACAGACAATTTGTCGACGAAATGACCGAGGCATCCACGAATTCCAACAGCTCTAGTATACCACATACCTCACTACACATGCGCCCCTCGTCACCACGATCACTACCGGATCCTATAACAAGTCATGACCAGCTGCTGGTGCTCACTGATCACGGTGATGATGCCCTTGTTCATGAACTGTAAAGAACTTCTTGCACACATGCACACGGGTTCGTGAAACGTGCGTGTGTTCTCGGGACACGTATAAGCACTACATATCAGCTTACCCCTTCTGGTGTTTGTAATACCCACGTTGCCATTGGCAGCGTTACCCAACCGTAAACAACTGGTTATATAACACATATGCGGCTCTTCAACATATATATGTGTGCGTATCAAATTTATACAAATCTTTAGCGTCATTTTGTAACGTGTCGCTCAGTAAAAAGTTACGCCACAGTCACCTACCCGCCGCATGCTTCGCATAACATCGAGTCCCACGGTACGTGGGATCTGCCGAATTTTTTTATCAGATGATGACCATGTACACTAAACTAATTATACACTGTGCGTGATGTTGTATTTTGCTTGCATTCATTTTGTATCCGCGACATAAATCACGGAGTTGTATTAGAATGTTCTTTCTTTACTGCTTATTGTTGCATTTCCTTGTATTGTTCAGCTCATATTGTATTACCGCTTTCCACTATGTGAAGCGTTCTTTATACTATGACGTCTTGGTTGACGCGACGTTTATTCAGCTCAAGTCCTCGGAAGAGAATGGGCCGAGCGCGCGCACACTCGATGATGATGACAATGACACACGGTGACGATGAGGACAGAGAGACAAACGGATGATGATGATTATGATAATGCACAGATGAGAAAGAAGCACATAACTAGTGCCCACACTAATTTCCCCCACGTGTAAGCGGACATCCTGGCCGCTGCAAGTCAAGGTGACGAGGACCGTCGCGTGAAGGGTTTCATGCGAGCAACGTGTACAATCTCGGTGCTGCGGTAACGGCGGTCTGTTGGGATGACGAGTGGTGTAACACGATAATTGACAGGCGAAGTCTGTTCCAAAACTATGTACGGCCCGATGAAGCGTGGTTGAAATTTGTCACAGAGACCAGGTGTGCGAATAGGAGTTAAAAGCAGTACCTCGTCACCAGGTCGGAAAGATACAACGCGATGGGATGCGTCGTAAATTATCTTCCGCTCTTGTTGTCTCGCTTCCGTGTTGATGCGAGCATGATGGCGGGACTGGGCCAATCGAGAAATGTAGTCTTCACTCTTGAAGTCTTCGCTCTTGAAGAGGGAAACGTCGAGAAAGGTAGCAGGGGGACGTCCGTAAACGAGGTAGAACGGCGAGTAGCCGGTTGTGCGCTGAACGGCCGTGTTGTAGGCGAAGGTGAGGAATGGTAGCAGGGTATCCCAGTTTTTGTGGTCTGGTTGGATGTAGACAGCTATCATGTCAGCAAGAGTACGATGAAATCTCTCGGTGAGACCATTGGTCTGAGGGTGGTAGCTTGAAGCTGTCTTGTGAGTAGTTCCGAAAGCGCGCAGTACTTCATTTAACATTTGTGACAGGAACACCCTTCCACGGTCGCTAAGCAGTATACGAGGAGCCCCATGACGCAGTATTATGGCGTGAAGAACGAAGTCCGCAACTTCCGCAGCCGAGCCAGTAATCACAGAGGTTGTCTCAGCGTAGCGCGTCAAGTGGTCTACGGCGGTCACTATCCATCTTTTGCCAGTAGATGTGACGGGAAGAGGCCCGTAAAGGTCGACACCTACAACCTCGAATGGCATTGTGGGGCACGGAATTGGCTGTAGAGGCCCGGCAGGTGCAGATGTCGGGAGTTTACGGCGCTGGCATGGGAAGCAGGAACCGACGTACCGCGCTACACTAGTAGAAATGCCAGGCCAGTAGAAACGACATCGAATGCGGTCCAGAGTTTTTCGAAAACCAAGATGGCCAGCAGTCAAATCATCGTGGAAGGCTTTAAGCACATGTAGTCGAAGAGCGCGTGGTAGCACAGGAACCCAGCGTTGACCGTCAGGATGGTAAATGTGGCGGTAGAGAACGCCATTTCCCAGCTTAAATTGCAGGAGTTGACGACGAAGTCGCGCATTAGGTGGATGGGAGGCTCCCGAAAGTTGGTCCATAATACGCCTGCAGTATGGATCGGACATCTGGCGGGAGCGAAATGTTGAATTGTCGTCCGAGAATAGACGGCCTATTGAGGCGAGCGTAGGAACTGCGGTAGAAGTGACGGCCGAGGTCTCGCTAACGCTGATCTGGGTAGTAGGAAGCGGGCAGCGAGAAAGTGCGTCGGCGTCTTGATGTTTTCTACCAGACTTGTAAATTATGTCGAAGTCATATTCCTGCAGGCGGAGAATCCACCGACCCAAGCGTCCGGACAAGTTCTTCAGAGTAGAAAGCCAGCATAAGGCGTGGTGGTCCGTAACAATTGTGAAGTGACGGCCGTGGAGATAGGGACGGAACTTCTGCACCGACCAAACCACAGCCAAGCACTCCTGTTCAGTTATCGTGTAGTTCTTCTCGGCAGCGGTGAGTACGCGACTGGCATATGCAACCACTCTCTCTTGTGAAGAGGCGTCGCGTTGCAGAAGAACGGCACCTATACCGCGGCCGCTAGCGTCTGTATGTAGGATAGTCGGTGCGGCTTCGTCAAAATGGCAGAGAACAGGTTCTGACGTGAGGGCGCCCTTTAACAGGTCGAATGCTGTTTGACATTCTTCAGACCACCGAAAGGGGACGTCGGAAGCAAGTAGCTGGTGTAGTGGAGCAGCTATTGAGGCGAAGTTCTGGATAAACCGACGAAAATAAGAGGCGAGGCCTAGGAAACTCCGCAACTCCTTCGGTCTTTCGGGGCGCGGAAAGCGAAGGACTGCAGCAATCTTGTCAGGGTCTGGCCGAATTCCCTCTTTGCTAACGACGTGTCCCAAGACCTTGATAGATTTGCTGGCGAAACAGCATTTCTTTGTGTTGAGTTGGAGACCAGCGCCGGCAAGGCACGTCAAAACTTCATCCAAGCGTTGCAGGTGCTGAGAAAACGTTGACGAAAAGATAACAATGTCGTCCAGGTAGCAAAGGCAAGTTTTCCATTTGAGGCCGCGTAGCACGGTGTCAATCATGCGCTCAAAAGTCGCGGGCGCGTTGCACAGCCCGAAAGGCATCACGTTGAATTCGTATAGCCCGTCGGGGGTTGCGAACGCCGTTTTCTCTTTATCGCCTTCATGCATGGGAATTTGCCAGTATCCTGAACGCAAGTCGAGGCTTGAAAAGTATTCCGCGCCTTGTAAGGAATCAAGGGCGTCGTCAATGCGAGGCATGGGGTACACGTCCTTGCGGGTGATCTTATTGAGCGCGCGGTAATCCACGCAAAAGCGCACAGAGCCATCCTTTTTGCGGACCAAAACAACAGGAGATGACCAAGGGCTAGATGAGGGACGTATTACCTCACGTTTGAGCATGTCGGCAACGTTTTCTTCTATAATTTTTCTCTCGGCAAGAGACACGCGGTAGGGCCGGCGGTGTACAATAGATGTCCCGACTGTCTGAATTCGATGCGCTGTAGTGGTAGTGCGGCCCAACGTAGACGAGTAAACATCGAAAGAACTTGCGTGTTTCTTTAGCAAAGCAAGCAGCTGCTGCGTCTGTGAAGCTGTCAAGTCATTGCTGATGGCGGCGGTAAAGGCGGAGGAAGAAGCATGCTCCCCGATCGAAGGGTCTTTGGATGAGACGGCTTGCAGTGGCATGACGAAGACAGGCTCGTGGTCGGCAACACGGGCCACCGTGGTGTTCTGTGCCAGGAGAATCTTCTCCGATGTAGAATTTACGGCTGTGATGAGGGCCGATCCATTGCTAAAACGAACGACACCGGACGGAATAACTATGCCTTTACGAGCGCAAAGTGATGAAGGCGAGACCAACACGTCGCCTTGGTCGATGTCGTTGGACGTAATGGTGACAATCTGTTCTTGGAGTGGCGGCAGTTCGGTGTCTTCCGCAGCGATCAGACGAAGTGGCTTCTGGGTGTCGTCGTCGAGCATGTAGTCGGTGTCAGTGAGGTGGACGACGCGTTGTCCACAACAAATAGCCGCGGAAGCAGATGACAGAAAATCCCACCCTAAAATTAGTTCGTGAGAGCAACGGGACAGGACAGCAAACTGGATATGATGACGGATACCGTCGATAAAAACATGAGCAGTACAAAAAGCGGAAGGGTGAATGGTGTTCCCCTGGGCAGCGACCAGCGTGGGTCCATCGTAAGGCGTCATCACTTTGTTCAAACGTTGACACAAATCAGCACGTATAACAGAAAATGTCGCACCCGTGTCCACCAAAGCACCGACATGCACTCCTTCCACTACCACAAAAACCATGTTGCACGGGCCTGATGGAGGAATTTCAGTCCTAATTTGGAATGCAGTTTGTCCTCCAAAAACTGCATCACCTAGTTTTCCGACTGATTATCGGTGGCGAATGAGGCAGGCCGAAGTGGAGAAGAGGAGCGGTGAAAGGGCGAGGGTGAGCGGCGTCGTGCGGATCGGCTGTTCCGTGGTGGATTCGACGCGGGAGGGGACGGAGACCGGTGCGGGGGCGACGAGTAACGCTGACCATAAGAGACACCAGTGGAAAAATCTCGTTCACGCATGTCATAACCTCGACGCTCATCGTGTTGGCGCTTTCGGCAGAAGCGAGATACGTGGCCGCGAAACCCGCAGTAGTAGCATACTGGGCGGGTCGAACGCCAGGGTGGTGAGTAGAAGGCGTTCGAAGCACCCGGAGATAGTGCGGTCAGGTGGGCAGGTGAAGGGTCAGGCGGCACCGAACGGAAATTGACCGGGGGCGCGGCAGCAATCGACGAGTATGGTAGCGGTAACGTGTTTACGTCGCTGGGAGACGCGGCAGCAACTTGGGCGTAGGTTGGTATCGGCCGATAAGCAGGTGGCTGTAGCTGCGCAGGGGAGGTCATGGAAGTGAGTTCCTCCCGGATGATGTCACGCAAGACCGGTCCAGAAGACTGTGCAGAACACGGTGAAGCAGGTGAGAAGCCCATCGATTGTAGTTCTTCCCGTATAATGTCTCTTATGAGGTCACGGAGATGTTTATGAGACGTAGGAGGGTGTTCGCCAATGTCTGGTTGTAGACGAACCGAGTCCAGGGCATCGAGGCGCTGACAAGTGGTGACGACGTCAGCTATGGTAGTTGGGTTCTGAGCAGCGAGGGCATTAAAGGCAACAGCCCCTATGCCCTTCAAGATGTGGCGTACTTTGTCTGATTCCGGCATGGACGAATTGACACGCCGGCATAGCGCAAGGACTTCCTCGATGTACGATGTGTACGACTCGCCGGGATGTTGTTGGCGAGTATCGAGGGTCCTCTTCGCGACGGCGGACCGAATGGCCGGTGTGCCAAAAACATGGCGGAGCTGCCGCTGGAAGGTCGCCCAGTCGGGTAAGTCAACGACGTGGTTAAAGTACCAAGTCTTCGCAACGCCGGTGAGGTAGAAGGGGACGTAACGCAGTTTGGCGGCCTCGTCCCATCGATTAGCGGCACTCACGCGGTCGTAGTCATCGAGCCAGTCCTCGACGTCTTCTCCACGAAGACCAGCGAAGAGCGGCGGGTCACGGTGGTGGCCCTGTATGATAACAGGAGGCACGGCGTGCGGCGGAGGGGTAGAGATGGCATCAGCGCCGGCAGGCTCGTTCTGCGACATGCTGCCAGACAGTAGGGGCAAGCGGCGGCCTGAACGAAGCTCCAGGGGTAGAGCGCGGGCTGGGAGAGGACCGAGGACCGAAAATCCACCTCCACCACGTATGACGTCTTGGTTGACGCGACGTTTATTCAGCTCAAGTCCTCGGAAGAGAATGGGCCGAGCGCGCGCACACTCGATGATGATGACAATGACACACGGTGACGATGAGGACAGAGAGACAAACGGATGATGATGATTATGATAATGCACAGATGAGAAAGAAGCACATAACTAGTGCCCACAATACCTTCTTTTCATGCGACTGCGATACCGCCAAGGTGTTTGTTGTAGGTGTCCACGGCGTTGTCAAGCTATCGAAAGATAGTTTTTACCGCGGACTCCTCTGCTATCATATTTTGTTTTGATGGCAAAAATAAACTGAATTGAGATGAAAGTTCACTATTCGCACACTTCTGTAAGAAAACTAAGAGTCAGTTGCCTCACATTTCACCGGATGCAGCACTGCCCGTCACTGGGCTTAAAGTTCGCATTAAGAAATTCTATACCGGACAATACAAATGTCCAACGCATGAAGTATGTCCATCTTTTTAACTATGCATTTCCTCGTGTGTCTCAGTCGTTATATTCCAACGGTGTTAAAATACTTTAAAAACGAGGTATATTTTTTATGTTTTATGTACCGTGCAGTGGTTAAAACTTCATAGATATAGTGTGCGAAATATCTTTCGAGCCAACGCTTACTTGCCGTCATGAGGACGAAGCGCATGGCGCACATTTATGCAATGTTTCTTTAACATCAACGAAATGACGCTTTTCAGTGACGCCCCTCCTGGATGGCTAGAATAATTCTCGCTTGGGTTTTTTTAGAAAATCCGGCTTCTTGACTGCCATCGCACTTTATAAACAACTCTAACCGGTGAAGCGCGACGCAATGTAACTAGCGCTCGAAGACAGACGCAAGGTTTTAAGAAAATGTAGACGGAGAAGGCTTTGTCTTTCACGCGCTAGTTACATTACGTCACGCATTGTTACTAACCTGGTTGTCGGCCTTACCAATAGTAGTCATTAGAGTGACTGGTCGGGCATATGGTAACTTTGTTGATTGGAACAATGTCTTTAATTACATAAGACAGCACGATCTGAACTAATAGGCACTTTATTTCATAAAAAACTGAGCAGACTTTCTTTTTGTATGATCAGATAAGTGACAAGTCAAAGTAAGCAGAGATCTGCTGAAGTAAATAAATGTGTTATGCCTGAACTGATTGGACGACAATGTGAAGGCTTTCTGCAGGTTACGACGCGAGCACAAGAGGAGAAACACATATCATGTACCAACTGGCCCAGACAACGGCACTGCTAAACAGATTAGATAGTTATGGCAACATTTGTGTTAACTTGCATCGTTTAATTAATTTTCATTTCTATTCTTTATTGCAGTCACATTGTGCTTCGAAAGCCCTTCATCCATTCAAGACATTTTTTTTTACAAATTGTCTTAGCAGACATAGCAAAATTCCCGGACTGTAATTGTTGGGGTTTTACGCCCCAAAACCACGATATGATTATGAGGGACGCCGTAGTGGAGGGCTTCGGAAATTTCGACCACCTGGGGTTCTTTAACGTGTGCCTAAATCTAAGTACACGGGCCTCTGGCATTTTGTCTCCATCGAAATGCGGACGCCGCCGCCGGCATTCGATCCCGCTACCTTCGGGTCAGCAGTGAAACACCGTAACGACGAGACCAGCACGGCGGGTGAAAATGCCCGAAAGGTGCCTGACTAGGCTGTCACCCAGACAGCGCCGGCAGCATTTTCATGTTGTGAATCGTACAGCTACAAAAGGCGCATGAAACAATACACAAGAAAACAACCATTCTTCTGTAAGCTTCTGATTAAATCAGGAACAAGCTACATGTGGTATTTTCAATCGCAAGTGGATCAAGCAACACGATGCAAAACAATGATAAAATACTTTCTTAGCTTGCTTTTTAAATTGTATTGGGGAGATCCTATCTTGCAATAAGTTTAATATAGTCACGGGGTCGTGACGTCGACGTAGGCAGCAGCCGGTGTGTCCAAGATGAAAGTCTTTTATTTGGCCGAACTTGTGGACGGGAAACGGAAATAAAACTGCAGCAATACACACTGTACACTGATAGCGGCGAACGGAGCGTCAGCCGTCGACAAACTGAACCGCGGCAAGACGTGTCGGCATTTATACATGCGGCAGCGAACATTCCAGCCTTATCGCTGGTGGTCGCGCTAGTTCTGGAACAAACTTGACTGTTCGCGTCATGTGCGCAATCTTAACAAAATGATCTACTACAATCTGGAACGTTCCCAGACATTCTGGCGCACCCTGCGCAAGGCAGTACTAACACGTGTAAGAGGGCGGTAACGTAAAACATAGAAAGAAAGGAGCGCGTGTGGCAATATTGCGGTTATTGTTTAGGAGGTCTCGTGATGATGCTAGTATCTGTAAGCCATTGTTTGTACGTGGTCTACATTTAACTATTACATTTTTACGCAGTACAAAAAGAGAAGGGTTATGCAAAGCGGACAGCGAAATTAAAGACATTCGTACTTCGAGCAAACATCTTGATAGGAGACTTTCCAAGGGCACTACGTCCAGGAAGCCCCGAAGGTCGCTGGCGTACGCAGTGTGCTTGGCGGCAGTAAACAGCTTCACGCAATTCAAGCTGCGTCTTTCTTGCCTCACTGGCCTGATGCGAATAAAAATTTCGCAGCAAGTAAACGAGGAGGGGTTGCCAATTTGGCAACAGGATGCCTCTGTTTTACGCTGGCTGTTGTCCGCTACGCTGTCACTGAGATGTTATCGTCGTTTACTCCAGTCGCTTGCTATTAGTTTTCCCGTTGTTTATGCCTATATCAAGACTGTCACCTATATAAACAATTTAGCCTCAAGTTTCGCATTCCAGTGCAGTTCGGGACCGTTATTCATGTTACCGGGCAGCATTGACTGTTCGGAACTTTATGGGGTTCAACCTGCTCCTCTTCAACCAACTCCCAGAAAACAAAAGCCAAGGTTCTGTTCCTGAACGCGCCCTCTCGTGTGCGCTCGTTGAAGATGTTGCCTTACGCACCCATTTCGCCAGAGCCCGTCGTCACACGTTGGCGAACATGGCTAGAAGCTGTTGAGTACTACAACTGCTACCTTTCGGACATCAAGGCCGGGAATAACGGCTTTCCAGGTGACGAGAGTGCCATGGTCGGAAAGTCTCAAGCTGTCCACTTTGTGGATAGCCTCTAAGGAAACCTGCCATATTTGCGCGCCAACTTCGGGTTCCTCAAAATCACTATAAAAAACTTGAACGTTCGGCACAAACTCTGCGAACATTGCGCTAATCCCTCATGTACAACAGAATCGCCGCCGTTCCTGAAGGACCGGTGGCCGAAAAGGCACGTACGAAGTTACAGTCGGTCTTGGACAAGAACGAGAGATTTTCTGTCCTTAAAGAAGTTTCAGGAGTCATTGCTGATAAGCATTCCAGGATCCCAGTGTCGGTTAAGCCATCGAATATTCCAAACTACAACTACGCTCCAGTAACATCTGTCGACGACGAACATTCCTTAGCGTACGAGCTTATTCTCAGTGACAAGAGGAACAATTTCGAATCCAAAAATCTGGAGATGGTGATAGTTTGCTATTGTTTCCACAGTTTGCGCAGTGACTGTTAGGCTACGTTCTACGTGCTATAGAAACAGATTTCTTCGAACATGCGCACTTCCACCCACGATTCGTCTGCTCGATCCGGGTGATGTCACTGCATATATGAAAACAGCCAGAGTGGCACCTAGCAGTCCTTAATTTCTTAATATACCGTTGTCATTCATTATACGTCTGTTTTTATTATGTCTTAATTTAATTGCGCCAGTCAGATATAAAGTAGCGCTTTTCAAATCAGCATTCAAATATTCATTTTCACGTCTGTTTCACTATGTGCGACGTTCGGGTGAGCGACTGTGGCCATTGAACATGAATTTGAGCAGTGTGCTTGTCGAAAGTCAATTTATCGTCATTAGTCCAGCAGTCTTGTGGAACAATTGCACGGCTATGTTTTACTGTTGGCGCCTTTGTGCCATCATAAACAATGACACTTCCTGTTTACCTGTCGTAGGTACAAGCCGCGCACGTCTTGAAATTATTTGCATTTTTGTAAAAATTGATTGTGCTTATATTTACGATGTCGGAGGCAGGCTAAAGTGTTGTTTTGCCTACCTCTTTTCGGTGCCTAAAACGCGATTTTTAATGCCTAAAAATCCGGCCTCTAGTTATGACACAATGCTTACCCATATTCTCACGCGCTCCTGCTCTCAAGGTTTGAAGGAAAGAAGTGGAAATTTTTAAGGGCTCGTTTTTCTTTGTTATACACAATATTAATGAGAACTAACAGACAATGATGCCAAGGAAAGTATAGGGGATGTTATTAGTAGTAAATGTAATGCAAATGTGAAGAAAGAAAAGTGGACGAAAAGATAGCTTGCCGCGGGCAGGGACCGAACCTGCGACCTTCGAATAACGCGTCCGATGCTCTACCAACTGAGCTACTGCGGCGGCCATCCCCCCGTCCACTTTATGGGGTATATATGTGTATTTAAACGTGGGAGCGTTTAAATACACACTCGCCGTCATGGCTACTGGCGGCGCTGACTGACGCTCCCTGATGCATGATACGGCGAGGAAACAGCGCGAAAACGGGACTAAGTCAAAGGAACAGCGCTTGTGTTGTTCCTTCGGCTTAGTCCCGTTTTCGCGCTGTTTGTTCGCAGAGCCGATGGACTTGTCATTCTGTTGAGGAGAGTGCGTATCGTGGTCATGAGAGACGTCAACAAAGCGAGGACTCGTAGGTTTTCGTCGTGGTAATTATCTATGGACGATGAAGTGGACTGCGGGACATTCTTCACCGGCTCTTTATGAGTGCGCAGTGGTGGTATTGGCCACGCGACATCCGCCGCAGCTTTCAAAGCATCTGCGTTTGTTGGGCTCTCCGATTGTGATGCTGGGGCAGTGGTGGTGGCGACAGTGGTGGTAGCTGTCACTTATGAGAAGTCAGTCGGAATAGGAGATCGCGGTGGCCGTCCAGATTGGGCAGCAGTAGTCTTAGGCCTTTGTCGCCTGCGCGAGCGTCGTTGTCTAGTTCTCACAATAACGCAGCCTCTTTGTGCGTTCAGCCGTCCCGTACCATCTGTTTCAAGACACTCCATCCTTTTTGTAGCTTTGTCTACATTTGCCTAGCCGGAGCCGATTTCGCGTGGATGCTCATGAGCCGTGCTGCGCATGCGCGAGGATCAGTGATGTCACTCAGCTGGCTCACCGAAGCCGGCATCTCACGCGCTCTCCGCCGCTGCTGGTCTGCGCGTTCGGGAGGAGTGGCGTCGTAGCCGCGGCAGACACACTGGCGCCGGCGCGCGCGCAGACTCCGCCACCGCCGCGCGCGACTCGCCACTCCTGGTCTGCGCATTCGAGAGGAGTGACGTCGTACCCATGGCAGACACACTGGCGCCGGCGCGCACGCAGCTATTCGCCTTTGCTGTGCAGTCGCCGTCTGACACTACGCTGGAGCCGCTTGATAGCGCCTCTGACTGGCGTTTACAGGTGGGTAACGCCATGGACAAGGAGAGCGCAAATGCTGCTCAACGGCGCAGAAGAGCCGAGAAGCTTATCTCATCGGATCCCGAAGTAGTTGCCTGGCAATTAGCGGTTCAGCGTACGAAGAATGAACAGAAGAAGGCTAATAATCCTAGACAATCTGGAAAGCTAAGAATAATCAGCTGAACCTTTGCTAACGCTACGTATATCCTGGCACAGCCGAGCTAAGCCACTGCAAATGTTTTCACTAATGACAGTCGCTTGATAAAGCTTCGTGCGATTCAAGGCAGTTTGTACATTTCAGGGCAGTTGCTCGGCAGGATTCCGCATTGTATGGCTCTGCACAGTGGGGCCAGATCGTCCTGCAAACTCCGCTCACATGGCCCATTTTCTTACATTTACTGCACTCGAGTGGTCTTGGTGTAAATGGACGGACCTCGTGACAAAAGTGTCCCACCTTCACTTGGGATGGCAATATGTCGCCTTTGAAGACAGTCTTTGCGCAGCGCGAGTTGCCCAGACATGAGACTTGGAGGATGTTGCTATGGTCACTAACTGCCTTGATCAGCACTGGAAGGTCGCCACAAGGAATGCAGATGTCACGTCGTATATTACACCTACCACCATGTCCTTGTTAAGTGGAGTGTGAGCTCGGACCTTGGTACCGTCGAAGTATGTGACCCTGCATGGTCAGAGCAAGCAGAGATGCATGGTGTATAACATCGATGGCCAAGACATTCTTGCGGGGGTTGACTCGAACATCCTTGAATTCGTTTGGCGCCAGAGACACAAGTTTTCTCGAGGTGGTCTGTAGGCAACGAATTTGCATACAGTACTGACAAGAACGATCGTCGCCGTGCTCTCCAATTAGCAGAGATTCCTCTGCATACTTTCTTATTTGTACACGTGCATACGCACTCACTTGACGGCATTGTTTGTCCGTATGCTTTTGGAAGCTGTGGTTACAGACTAATTCGAATTCCAGGATTTAACGTCATGAAAATTTGATGCCTCAGTGGAGTACGAAAGAAGGGGAGTTCTTTGAGGGGCTCATTTCTTTGTAAGGCACAACCAAGTCAATCTAACAGACAATTAGGCCAGGGAAGACATAGGGGCAGTTAACTGTTGTCTTCAACTGCAGTGTAGTAATAATGTGGTAAATTGACATGAATTAAAGGCGACGAAAAATCGCCCTTTTCGTCGGTCGGATCAGAACCCACAGCCTTCGAATACAATAAATGCAGTAAAATGATGTAAACATGCGTTCTCCCCAAAAACTGATATACAACTACTCTTTTTTTTCCTCAATTCACCCTCATCGAAATATAGTTACCACGCCTGCGAACCCAACCTTTATGCGGCCTCGTACTTACCGTCAGAAAGCAATATATCACTCTTCTATCGTCAGCGTGATTAAGGTGGCAAGAGTAAAATAATACGAATGTCTGGCAGGCCGTGCCACTCGTCCCGCCTAAGGCGTCAAGCGAACAGAGTTCTCAGCCGTCGCCTGTAGGCCGGGCCATCCGGGCCGCTCCGACCGGCGCTGCCGGTGAGTGGCGCTCCGTTCGCGAGAAAGCGTCGTGCGCGCGTCTCCTCTCCTCCAGCGCAACTCGCGCGCGCTCCAAGTCGCTGCTCACACGCACAGCGACGGTGGCCGTGAGCGACAGGCGAGCCTCCGGTTCCAGAACGAATCTTTGCCGTTTACTGCCCGGCGCGTAGCAGCTGCACAACCTTGGTGCGTGTTTTCTTCTCTGAGCTGCTGCTTCGATTTTCTTTTTCGTACGTGAATAAGTACTTTGGCAGCGTGCAACGCCATGACTACGTCAGTGTTCCGGTCCACGTCATGATGGTTGGGTCGAGCACCAAAGTTGAATGTTTTGACTCGAGTCAATCGACTTCTCACCCCTTTCATGGGAATGCGCTTGTGGGCGACGTCGTGAGGATTTTGTGCTTCTTTGTGTGTGTGTCCGTACCAACGATACCAGTTCCTTCCCCCTTGCTTGACCTGTTCTTGTAGCTGTGCAACCATGGTGTGAGTGTTTTCACCCATCACGACTTGATGCGGGTGCTCTTCAGAGCCTCGTTATTAACCTCTGAGGCCACCTCTCGACGTGACGGGATCAAGATAAGTTTTTGATTTCAGTGATCTGGCGTCTTTTTTTTTTTTTTTTTCTGCGCGTCGGAGCTCTTGCGGCGGCATCGCACACGTGTGTATACAACCGATTATCGACGTTATTTTTATCGAATTTTAAGAAAAACAAATAACTTGTGGCGTGCGCGCCATGGCTGTGTCACAAATCTGAGGTGCGTTGTTCATGCAAGGTTTTACACGAGAACGCAAGCTGCTGCCGTGGTCAGCAAAAAGTGTTGCTTGCCTCAAAAACATCCTGTTTGTCAACACTATAATGTTGGCACGCATGGTTAGGCGTTCCTCTCTTCCGCTATCCTACCCTCATCGACTCTACGGGGGCATGACAGTGATCCCATCACTCATTTTCTTTGCAACTCGGCATTAGGAAGGAATTCGCGAGCTTTCGAGATTGAACATGCCTCAAATTCGCTTGCCGGTCGAGCTGTTAAGTAGCTTAAGAGAAGCGAAAGGCGTGAAACAATGCAACACAATGGCAAGTAGCGCGCGGGACGCACACAGATGAGGCGCTCCGGTATCACTCGCAGGGTCAATACTCGCAAGTCGCGCAAGGTCTTTCTCTTCACATTGTGGCTTGCACTGCAGCATTCTTGAGCACTTTGTCAAGAGGCACTCTCTGAACTTTACAGTTTATTCTGCGTCTCAGTTTTGAACCCGTTGGCTTTATTGCTAGTAAAGCGCAATAGTGTGGCGCCTCTGCTGAAGAAAGACATCGTTGAGGCCATCCGCTTGTGGAGCTACGCGAGTTTTCCGTCGCTTTCTAGTCAGTTTGTTTGAGCGGAGCTTCATACTACGACTGTCGTAGGAAAGCCCACTACCTCGAAATTTATCTGCTAAAATTAATCACTGCTATCAGTCGTATGTTTTGTTGCTTCTTCCGCTCTAACCGAACTGGCACGATGACATTCTCGCAAGAGGCCGTAAGAAATTGTTCTTCATTCAGAAATGAATGAGTGAAATTGAGCGGCCCGCTATTTATTATTCAGAAGTTTCACTGTATTGTAATACACGGGTAAATTGTTGCACTGTGTAGACAAGTTGACAGAAAAACAATTTTCTCAAGAAATTAATTACATTATAGTTATTCTTGATGTATTAGCATAATCTACAGCTTTTCTCTAAGTGGTATAAAAACAAAACCTTATTCCTACATATACGTAGTAGCTTTATACTTCTTGGCGTCGTTCCCAGCGATATTCGGGTAGCGTGACAGGGGCACGTAGAGGACGCTGTGTGCATTTCCTTCTTGAAGTAAACAGCTCTCTCCCACCATAGCACTGAACGTTGCACTGACCCCGTACGCGGAGGTATCGTGAAGACGAACAGTTTTGGCCTGGCTCACGCACCCCTTTGTGGTTGGTCACGCACAGCGTTTGACTGCAACGCCCTTCCATTAGAACCGAGAACGGCCAAGAATACCAGCGCCTTCACGGCTGCTAGGCGGAAAGTTCTTCAATAGATAATAACCTTCGTGTTTTTCATCTACTTCACGTCTATACCCGATGGCATTGCTGCGTTGAGGCATTCAAGGCTTGCCGACCTTTACTGCGCAAGCTGTTTACAATAACGACATCTACATGCACTTTTTCTAAACGAATGCTGTCCAGAGACAGCCCATTTAAGCAACGCTCAATTCAAAACCTCTTCCAAGCAAAACGGGAACTGTTGCAATAACCTGGCGCGATGTTTCTCTTAGGTTCCTGCTCCTAAGAACTGTGGCTGCGCTGTCTACGTGTTTCTTATTGTCACGTTCCTGCGGTAACTTCTGATATGCAGAATTAAATGTTACCGTTGATGCTATGTTGTTGACTAAGTAAAACGCAGACGGACAGCTACGAAGGTATAGCACGCGTCTAGACGTTTTATACGAATTTCTAGACTGAATGTTTCCTTCAGAAAACGTGGTATGCTGCGAACTAGATCCCTGCAGTAGGCTTCGACGCATCATTTTTCGCATTTGTACTGATCTATTTTTAAGCCCTTGAAGTTTGGTTTCGACACAGAAACTCGTTCTGTTCATGCCGACGACATTCCCGACTGGTCCCCGACGTAAGGCTCGGCAATTTCGTTCGAGAAACGCTCCCACGGGAGCACTCGACTGCCTTGTTGTCTCACGAAATATTAGATGTGCGGATAAGGCAGCTGCGCGCCACGCCGTGCTTTGTTTTGACACGGACTAGTCCCGCAACTGCGAAGACCCATTTCATTTTGGCAGAACGAGCGGCCAGCGGCTAATCACACCCGATCTGGGTGACGAAGAAGACCTACGACGGATGAAGAGAAAAATCTAGCGCGCACGCGTCGACGAAGATGAGCGAACAGAGACGACGACCATGTCGCAAGACGTGCCGTCGAACTCTCTGGGACGGCGGCCACCAGTGCGCGCGGCAGTGTGCGTGCCTCGGCGTCTGGCGCGATAACTGTCCTCGTCGCTCGTAGCGGCCGTGTCGTCGAGTGTCTCCACGTGCTCGCTGCTGTCATCGGTGGTGGGATGCTTGGTTCACGTGGCCATCCGCTCGGCCAGTCTCCATGGTGGTGACGACGAGGCGTCTGCCGTGCGGCGCCCTCCTCTCGTGTTGCCTCCTCTTTGTGCGGGCGCTAGCGGGTGAGCCGTCGGTTAGCTACTACGACGGCTTGAACGAGACGGGACCCTGGGACGTCTTCTTCAATGGCACCACCCTGGTGCTCAGCCCGGTCAACGCCAGTGTCGCTGATAGCGGCGGGGAAGACGAGCGGCTGTCATCCTTGGACGAACGCTACGACTTGTTACCACTACAAAACGACTCTGCACCGCTGCTCGAGTATCGTGAACCATTCCAGCCTCTTTCATCCGTGGATGACGGTGAGGCGCGCAAGACGGTGTACCTGCTCGGCCTATTTGAACTTACGGGCAGCTGCGAGGCCGCGAGAGGTGGTCGTGCCGAGAGGGCCGCGGCACGGCTGGCCATCCGACACGTCAACGAGCGCAACGTGGTTCCTGGACACAGGCTCGAGATGTACTACAACGACACAAGGGTGAGTTGACACCGTTTTCTGCTTGGCTTTTAGCCTAGTTTACCTCACCTCATTTACGATAACATAAACAGAAATCCTCAGACTAATTATATATTTCCTTAGCACTCCTTCGGACACAGGTCAGGTCTACACGGCCTGGCTTACACCTACTCATGCTCACCCATATACGACTCAGCCTAGCTCAGCCGGATTCGCTCCCTAAAAAACAGAATCGTTCGCTTGGCGTAGAGAATCTGTAGGCCTCTCGGTCGTTTTCGTGAAATGAGCACATACTGTATGAACAGTCTTACACAACTAATAAGTAGCGCATGCTGACAGATTACAAACTCCGAAAGCTTCAGGAAACATGATACATAAGTGGTTTTTCTAACAAGTCCTTTACTTTCTGTGCATCACAATGTCTTGTGAGCTGAGAAGTTTATAGACACACTAACATGCCTTGAAAGCATGATATATTTTAAGACACAATGTCTTCCACTGCTTTCTGTAACTGGGTGGGAAGTTGTCTTCGATAATTTCGATCAACTTATCTCGAGTAGAGGCCTTACGCAGCCTTTACACAACTCACTTGCCTAACCAAGTCAAAACGGGCACATTTTTTCTCAATAAACTGAAATATTTTACAGTAACTTAAACTGTGTAGTTGAATGTTCATGAGGCAGCAGCTAATATTGGCAAAAGTCTGTATATGCAACACTGTCTTCATGTAACTTCAAGGTAATGATTGAGTTGCTTACAACATTTCTCAAGCATTTCTTCACGTTTCTTGAGAAGTTTTATTTTGGATCAAAAATTAGTCGTGAATGAGCTGACGTAAACAATCTGTTGACAAAATGTGAGATCATTGTAGAACAGTTGGCTCACAGTGAGGTCAAACCAACTTGCCCACCTTTCCGTTTTAAAACGTGAGAGCTCTTCTCTCGCGGTGAAACCTCCTAGCCTCCAGCATATTAACGATATTGCTTAAAGGGCGCTACTTTCGCTACGATATATTCCAGCTCCTCGCGCAAAACGTTGATAAAGTGGGAAGTCTTTTGTTATTGTCCGAGTACTTCACTTCCAAAAGTCGAGCTGTACACCGCCTCACACCCTGAGAGTTGCTTCCTCCGCTTCTCGGCATCCCGAGTCATGTCAAACATTTCTCTGTACAAAATGTCCGCTAACATTGCCATTTGAAAGGCAGCCTTCCCCATATGTAGGTCATTTCTGAAGGAGATCTTAACACTCTCCAGAATGAATAAAATCTGGACGTCGAGCCTGAAGTATAAAACTTTTATTTCACGGGTCTATTTCGACACATGGTGCCCTCATGGGGTGCCTCATAAAAAGAGGCTTGAGACCAGTCGTGTCTGTGTAGCACATGAATATACTTATTTAATAAAATGCTTATTACTAAGAAAAAAATTTAATATCGGACGAAGACGGTCATGTGCCGGCCGGGCCGCTAGCGAAATATCCGCGGGCCGCGTGTTTGACACCGTTGCCGTAGTACCAACCCATTTAGCTCCGCAGAGATGACGGAGGATTCCAACACTTTGATTCACTTTTAATTGCCCAGCATTCCTTATCGATACTTTCGCACTTTGAGCGTTTCTATCTATCTATCTATCTATCTATCTATCTATCTATCTATCTATCTATCTATCTATCTATCTATCTATCTATCTATCTATCTATCTATCTATCTATCTATCTATCTATCTATCTATCTATCTATCTATCTATTCGCCTACGTCTGGGTGCTCTCATGATCGCCTGCTTCACTTGGTGTAGACCAAAATTGGCATGGGAGGGTAAGAGGATTTGATGAATATGACTGTCGGGTCATGACATGAATAACGTGAAAATCCTGTCGCATACGTCGTGAAACCCTTTAATCCAGAAACGTGTGGCACATACCCGTTTACCACGGGCCGCGGTGTACGGGTATGCGCCACAGGTGACTGACAGTTTATATCTACCCAGGAACGGAGAGAACAGACATGGGTAATTTGAATGAGAGAGCGCTAAGAAAAACCGATATCTGCAGCGTTGAGCCGACGAATGGAAAGAATAAGAATTAGTATCCCAGCAGGAATCGAACCCAAGCATTCTGCGTGGCAATCAGGTATTCTACCGCGAGCGACGCCAGATCTATAAACTGGTTTGGGAAAACGGGTTATGCAGGCGTAATGTCGGTGCGACGTCAGTTGTGGTTGTGGTGCTGGCTATCTAATTTTACAAGAAAGCAATAAACACTACATGTGCTCCTACGATACAAGTGTCATATCAGATTATTTTCAGTGGTTCCAGTGTTGGCTCCACTTTTATAGCAGTATAATAAACATTACATTCGTAATGCTATTATTCAGCAAGCTATATTGAAGGATTGCTCAACCCCGGAGGAATTCATTAACAAAAGTTACATATGATATTCACATGACTGAACCATCAAGGGCACTTACTTTTGATAATACTGACGTATCTACTCTAACGTGAGGGCTGACGTTACGTCGCACCATAAGTTACCCTTCGAATTCCAGTGTTGTCGACGCGCCTAGTAAGCCCACGATATGCACACAGCTACTACACTTACAGAAACATGTCGATCCACCTCGTAACGCTTGGCTCAAAGCCATGAAATACAGTATAGAAGTACTCGCTGACTGCTTCGCATGAAACCGATTCCCACAACGCGTGGGACCTGCCGAATTTTTTATACAAGCAGCCCGTTTCTAACTGTTTGCATTAGACGCATGCTGTCTCCTTGCGACGTCGTTTGACAAGGCACCATAACGAAATATCTTCAAGTCCGACAGGCGTAAAAAGTAAAATGAATGTGAACTCTTCAAGGTTACCATCCATACGTTGATATCAGACACAGGGGCTGAGCGAAGAGTACGTAAAAGAGGAAGACCGGTAAAGGGTTTAGTACAAGAAATGCTCCACCACCTGTCGCGTCCAATATATAAACAAAACATGAAGTCAGTGTATGTTAACCTTAAAGCCGATTTGTTTAATCAAAGTGCATATTTACAACGAATGATCAGGCTGTAGAAAAAAAAAACGAGCGCCCGATGTGCTTAACATTTTAAAGATCGGTATCTATTATAAGATCCAGGATGGGTTTAAGCGCTCAGTGGTAAGATACCCCAACCCTTATGGCAATTTCTTCCCAAGTAGTGGAAATACACCTATAACAGGTCTAACTGACCGGGTGCGTTAGAAAATTTAAGGCAGCAAACTGACGCACAAAAGCTACCAGTGTCCTTACACACGTGTCAGCGGGGTCAGGTAACCGACCAAATGAGCGAGAGGAAACGAGCAGAAATGAAACGAGGCATATACAGAAGGTCGATAAGATGAAATGTTTATGAGATGTTCCATTAATAGCGATAATGATAATTCATAAGTTTACATTGGTGGAGGTCGTGCAATTGAAAATGTATATATGCGCATAACGTCCCATAATTACTCCATGTCCGTCAATGTCTATCAACTGCGGCTTAGACCATGTCTGTATAGGCGACATCGCTGCATTAAAACAGCAACATCCTTGAATTAACATTGGAAAGTAAACATCTGACAAAGGTTTGGAGAACACGAGCGCTGGCTCACAACTGAACGCATTATTACACTTACAAGGATTTATATACGAAGACGCGTGGCAAGCACGTATGCAAGGGGCGGGGGGGGGGGGGGCTGCCCCCCCCCTCTAAATTCGTCCATCTTTCTATATTCCCGGGTAACCTTTTTTTTCTTTTTGCCATGGAAAGACTTTCTTTCGAATAATTAGACCTTGCCCCCCACCTGCCCTCCCCCCCCCCCCGTAAAAAAATCCTGGCTACGTGCCTTACGCGTGGTGAATGCCAGGCAAGCCGGACCCATAAGGACAACAACAGGATTACTCAGACTTTCAACTCCTCTGTTGTGAACGGCAAAAGACGTCTGACTTATGCACGAAAGAGAATCTTCGTGTATATGGTATGCCTTGACCATCGCGTGGTTTATTGAATTTTTACTTCGCAACGGAACATTGGTCTAATTAAATGAGATATTGCAATGGTAAAATTTACAATGTGCGGTGTGATTTAAGCTTATGAAATTCTGGAAGGCTGCATAGCCCTCTTTAAGGCGAAGAGTAAGGCAATTTAAGACGAACAATGGTCTGTCTCACCATAGACCAGTTTGCCACACGATAAAGGTGGCCAATTCAGGTGTTGTCGGAATCCCTTGTTTGCGTCAGGCTGTTAATTCAAGTATGTTCCCATGCGAATAACCCCGCCATGGTGAGATCACATGTCTGCTGCGTGCACGCGGACTGCGCGACGCTTACTACGTGACCTGCTTCTTTCACGCACCGATTGCACTAAGTTCACTGGATGACATGCAGGAGTGGCGCTTCCGGCGCGCAGCGTGAGCCTACAGCAACGGAAGCGCAGGCGTCGTGTCTTTCCCGTGTGCCAATTCCGGAAGCGCCTTCTCAGTGTGGTCCTAATCTGCGGCCGTCTCCGGTGGGCGAGATGTAACGCTCAGTATGTCGTTTTTTTCTCCAAGTATTTGTGGCATCGTTTCGAAAATACCGCTCGTTGATGAACAAGTAAACAGCCGCGTCCCTCTGTTAATTTTCTACGATCGCGGAGCATTTACTGCCTGTTTTAGCAAATACGCACTGTGCGATGTGCCTCCTTTACTTCTTTCGCGTGATACTTAACCTTAGTACAGTACTATGTTGGGGAATTTACAGTGTACCTGCAACTGGTGCAAAAGGCAGACACAACGGTCGCGCACTTTGCTCTCTGTTCTTTGTGACTCTTACCCCACTGCTACATGGCCCCGCTGATATTCAGCACGCACTCCGGCATAGCTATAATGGATTAGAGCAACCATTGCATATGTGGCCTTTCATTAAGACTCACTGAACAAGAAGAGGAACTAATGTGCCCCATTTTAATAGCGAAGCTGTTTAAAGGGGCCCTGCGACACACATCAAGAGTACCGGTTTCATCGCTTCCTTTGGAACTGTGGAATGCACCGATATTGTTGCGCAAATGGCAGCGCCAAAGACAAAGCTGTTATAATTTTGTTTCATCGGAGAAACCACATTGGTTTCGGACAACAGCGACACACAACGGCGATTTTTGTGATCGGGAGTGACGTTTCATCACGTGGGAGTGAGGACATTTTCATTAGTTTGACGCGACAAGTCGCATGTAATATTCATATGGTCCCAGCTAGTCGTTAACTTGTGCTCAGTCGTGCAGAACTCTACAGGTGGGTATGCGCCACAGGAATTGGGCAAGCCCCACTACTGGGTGCAGCAGGTGCGAGCGTTCCACGAAAACTCGCTCGGTGAAGCGCAGCACATAAAACACGTGAAAGAGAGAGAGAGACAGAAAGAAAGAGAGAAAGGTAGAGAGGAAGAAAGAGAGAAAGAAAGATACAGAGAAAGAAAGCGATAGAAAGAAAGAAAAAATTGAGAGAAATAAAGGGAATAATGACACAAAAACATAGAAAGAGAGAGAAAGAAACAGACAAGGAAAAGATGGAATAGACAGAGAGCAAGAGAGAAAGGAAGAGAGAAATAAAGAGGTAGAAAAAACAAAGAGGGAGAAATAAGCAGAGAGAGAGAAAGAAAGAAATGGAAGAAAGAGAAATAAAGACAGAAAGAGCGAGAAAGAGAAAGAAATAGATAGAAAGAAAGAAAGAAAGAAAGAAAGAAAGAAAGAAAGAAAGAAAGAAAGAAAGAAAGAAAGAAAGAAAGAAAGAAAGAAAGAAAGAAAGAAAGAAAGAAAGAAAGAAAGAAAGGCTGCGCTCTTTGTTCAGGCTTGGCACCACTAGTGTGTAGCTGCCATAGTTTTGTTGGTCGCATCCACAAACGCTTTAGCGTCAGAACGATCCTTAGATTTCAAAAAATTTCTTCATTCATTCGCTTTCCCGGTTCTTGGCGCCGTCAATCTCTTATCTTTCGTCTCTTTATCTCTTTATTAACAGTTAAGGCTAAATTTGCTTCAGTGCGGACAAGACAAAAAGCGAAAGTGGCCATTGCACAAAGGAAACAAAACAGGCGTTAAAAGAATGGGAAGTAAAAGAGTACGGGGATGGCTAAGAGGTCGTCAGCCCAATCCTGAAATGCGAGTGTGTTCTGGCTGTATTCAGCAGGTGCTGCTACAAATGATTTCATCTGCTCACTAAGCTATATGTTGCAGCGCTGCTGTTGGCAAGCGAATGTTCAGCGCTTGTTGTGAGTAGCGGTGTGGTGGCTTTTTTTTTTTTTGTCGTTGTTGTTGTCGTCGTCATTCTTATAACGATTTCAAGGAAGATGTCGGCGTCTTTCGGTGGCACTGACTGCACCTTATTGCCTGACAGCCGACTAAAATCACGAAAAAGCACAAAAGCACTCAATTCAGTCAAGGACTACGGACACACACAAAACTTTGCGCACAAGCCCGAGTGCACAAGGTATGGCGTACGCACAAAACATGTAAAGATATCATGAAATAAGCCAAAGCGCTGACGAGAACCCAGAACGCTCGCGCAGGCTCAGTTTTGGAGGCGAATGAGTCAGTGCAACTAGACACAATTGCATAACATACCCGACTATTATATTATATACCAACATATACGGAACCTAAATTCACACTACAAATATTTCTGACGGACACGAAGCGTTACTGCGAGCCTGAGATATCGATATCGATACGCATACCTGTTCTTATTTCTTTCGTACACCATAAAGGAGAGCAAAGCGTGTACACATGGACACAGGAGAAGAGAACAAGACAACACAAACGTCTTGTTCTCTTTTATATCGTCCGTCATTGCTCGCCTTGCCCTGCTTAATGATGAACACTGGCCAATTTGTTCAACTTTTTGTGGTTCTAAATTCCTGTCGTAACTGTCTCTTTCTCCGCCGGCTAGAATCTATCACATCGTTATAGCCTCCGTCGCGACTGTATGATCAGATCGTGACAGACTTAGTTGGACCCTTTCGGACGTCCGGGAAGGAGGGGATTGTCGTGGCCACCGACTACCTTACTTGATGGGCCGTAAGAAAACCTGCGACCGAAGTGGGGAAATTCTCCGCAGAGGATGTCCTGACTCGACATCGAGTTCAATTGTCCTCATACCCAACAGGGTAGTGGAAATTGCGGACGAGCTTACTCAAGCCATCCTGCCACACTGTAGAATTGCCCTCTAGCCACCGTACGACACCAACACGCATATGAATGGCCTTACTGAATGCCCAAACAAAACGCTAGCAGTGGCTGACATGTTGGCAAAGCACTTCGTCGTCGAACACAACATTTGGGATGCTATCCTGTACGTAACCTAAGCTGATAAAATAGCAGTGCTAAGAAGCAGCACAGATGAGGGAGAGGGAGACGGCGAAATGCTCTCTAATGAGTACAGGAGAAGTTGCCCTGGTTGACTAACATGGGGACACCGACCAAGCTGGTTTAGGAAAGTAAGCCGGCGACGACAGTTTATGCCGTCACATCAGCGGCGAAGACAGTCTCTACATTTTGCCTCATCCCAAAGAAGCAAGGCAAGCCGCCACGTGCACATCAGGAACCGACAGCCGACAATACAATCATCAGTGACTCTATGTGACATACTGGTGACCGTGTTTGGGTTTGGACACCAATACACCGGCGTAGACTCTCTGACAAACTTCTACGAAGCTATTTCGGGCAGCACAAGATGCACTGACGTCCTCACGCACTCGACAGTGAGGTTCTGCCCGACGGCATACACAATCACAACGACGCCGCGCACAACCTCAAGTTGTCCACGTAATGCGTCTCAAGCCATTGTGAGCTTGCTAGCAAAGTGCGCTGGTAGCTTAGAATAACAGAGAGCTGAGCTAGTTGGTACGTATTCATTCTAAAAAAAGAGACAGGGCGTGCAAACACGGACACTTTCTTCCTGACTTCTTTCTTGTGTCCGTGTTTGCACGCCCTGTCTCTTTTTTTTTTTAGAATGTGTTGCAAGCTTCACCAACTCGAAAAAACGAACACTGAAGCAAAACGCGCGCACAGGACCAGAGCACCGGATCAGCACTGATCCTGTCCATGCGTGTTCCGTTTTTTTACATCTTTTTGGACTGGTGAACACGGAGACTACATTCCTTGTTACTTTCTTTTTGTTTCTTCAGTTTTTAGATGCGAAGCATCTCTTGCTCGGGAGTATGTGCCGCGGCATAGTAGTCCGCACTAACACTACACATGCGCAACTCTCCTCCTTCCCTCTCTCCAACAGGTGCGCGTTACTCTCTCCACTTCTCTTCCAGCAGCTGCTTGCGCTTCTCCTGCGTTCTTGCTTCTGCTCTCGCGGCACATGCGCTACTCTCCTCCTCTAGTCTCCTCTCCTTCAAGTGGTAGAGCGCTGCGCGCGTTCAGTCCAGCGCTTGCTTCGGTTGACTCCTCTGAAATGCGGGCTCGACATGCCGAAATTATCTCCTGCGCAACGCCGCGATGAGCGCCAGCGCATGCGCGTCCCCTCCCCCTCTCTCTCCTCTCTTACGCTGCCTCCCTCTCGCGCGCCTGTAGACCGCGTTCCCCGCTCGCTCTGTGAGAATTAACGGCCAGGCTAAAGGGAAGACACGACGCGCGTAGTGTTCTTCTTTGCGTTCCACGACGCGAGGTCGGTAACATGCCCGAGGTCGGTAGCATGCCCAATGAACGCCAACGGAACGCGATCGTGCAACTGCTCCGGCTTCGCATCGCCTCATGGTCCCCTTTAGCGGGAGATGGTGTAATTTTACTTACATTTACTGTTTCCAGCATCGGGGCGATGCTTTTTCAGAAGGGCAATTTGACACGCATTCTTGTTTATATTTTTCTCGAGGGCTGCCTGTCTTTTTTCTTTTTGTTTTTTCACCGGCTGGAAACGGCGCCAAACATGTTTCTGCATGAATAGCTAACGCGTTTCACCCACAGATCAGATTTCGACGATAGACGACGGGGCTCGCCGCTATCGCTGTGCTTTAGGTGCTGTTTATCTTGCTGCGAAAAAGTTCGCCCAATAAAGTGTTAACTTATTTACGCATGCGTCATCGCTTTATTCTTGACGGTCACCTCAACGTGACAGTTGTTAAGTGCTAATAATAGTGATTGCTGGGGTCTTACGTGCCAGAACCCCGATAGAATGATGAAGCACGCAGTAGTGGGGTACTCTGGATTAATTTCGACCACCTCGGTTTCTTTGAGGTGCACCTGCATCGTACTTAGTGCACTGGCGTACTTGCATTTCGCCCTTATCGAAGCGCGGCCGCCGTGGCCAAGAATTGAACCCCAGTCCTCCAGCCTAGCAGCGCAACAGCTTATTAATCGAGAACTCGAAGCACATGGACACAGAATATTGCAAATCAGTTCTGCGGAATCCCGCATGGTGGCGGAAGAGTTAATAAAAGTAAATTGGTCGTCCATTGCCTTTACAGCGGGATTCGTGGTCCTCGGAAAACTGATTAAGAGCATACTGAAGGCTGCTCTAGAAAATGAGTAGATGCCCGTAAGATAAATGCCATGTGACCCTTTATGTCATCGCATTGCAAGAGCCATGTTCTAGGAGCCTATGTTCGGTGGTCAGACGATGCGCATTCCCCAGGAAGCTCCTTTCGAATGGAGAAACTGCGTCAGCAGATTAATGAACTTCCGCAGTGCGACATAAAATTTGTGTGCTCGTCATTCTGCTTTACAACGTTTATTTTTGTTTCACCGCGAGCGATAGCTCCGTTTAAATATAACGTTCCAGTTGGCTTCCATCGGTGGGCAAGAGCCGTGTGCCTGGCGTGACCGTTCGGAACGGCGACCCCTCTACGCGCTCGCGTGCGCAGCGATGATTGGAGCGGGCCGCCGCTGCATGTATCTTGGGGCGGCACAGAGCCAAGCTTGCAGGGCACATCCTCCCCGGTGCCGTTCGGGAAGAGAAATTGTACTCGAAAGGAAACTGGTGGGGAGCGGCTTGCCTGCGCCATCATGTACGACACTGTCCCGGAAGAGGGCACGCATTCGAGCCCGAGGCACGGCAGGCGACCGGCAACTCTGATTCAAACCTTACCAAATAACACTCCTTCAAAGACGTATGCGACCCGTCGTGGAGGTCTAGTGGTTACGGTGCTCGACTGCTGACCCGAAGGTTGCGAGATCGAATCCCGGCCACGGAGGCCGCATTTCGATGCAGACCAAATGCTCGAGGCCCGTGCACTTAGATTTAGGCGCACGTTAAAGAACACCAGGTGGTCTAAATTGCCTGATCCCTCCATGCACTACGGCGTCCCTCATAATCATATGGTGGTTTTCGGGCGTAAAAGCCTAAGAATTGTTACAAAGAAGTATGCGGGAATAGCCCCATAAGTGTCGTAGTGAGATATCGCGGAATTGCTACGCAACTGCAACACAGCTAAAGTGCATGCTTCGGTGATACGGTTCAGCAGACTTGGAATTTCGAAAGAGAGCTAACGACGCACTACCGCTCCATGCTCGGCGACAGCTAATTTTGCTCCCTGCTCTGACGTTACGGTAATATAGACGACACGAAGTGTAGCATTTCGAGGCCGATTTTGGCATTACGTTAAGATATTCAACCTGTGTTCTTGAACTCTTGTATTTGCTCTGTTTAAGCATGACACAACTCCTGAAACATGTGTCGATACACGTTAAGCGTTGCGCCTGGTATACAAAGGGCTCATGAATTGAATCTCGAGCAAGTTAACAGTCCTCCTCCTCATCAGTCACCAACCGAATTATAATGATAACACTTCTTTTGGGCCCGCTTTAAATTTGAAGGTGGGGCCTTTAACGAGATCACGTGCAAGACCATCATGCCGCGTAAGTCACTGCTCGCTGTGCACCGTTTTCTCGCAGGCAGTCAATGTTCTGCCGTATGCACTAGGAACCACTTCATCATTTTTTCCGTATTCTCGTCTATTGCTTTTCTAAAGAACTGGCTCTCTTATCTTACTGCATCTCCTAAGTCAGAAGAAATGGCTTACGCAGAAAAATAAACTTTGAAGCTCTATAGAATCAAGACGCCAGGGGCTCTTGTTAATGCAATCATTTCTTAATGCAGGCTAGGCGGACGAGACGAAAGCAGCTTATTCTTCGCATGCCGTCTTTTCCTGATCGCGCAGTCTTTTTTCAGGGGGAAAGTCTCCGTTTACTTGTCGATGATTATGTTTTTTCTGCCTTCCTTTTTCTTTTCGTCGTCATTCGCACTTTTGCATGAAAACGCGGCGATGGTGCATGACATCAGAAAAAGATACGTCTTATGCTACTGATAGCCATTTTTGCCTAGTATATCCTAAGGAAAAAATGAAAAAAAAATTACAGCGTACGTCTTAATGGGATGGTGCATTCGAAGAGAGAACATTTCGAGCACTTGAGGCACCGCGCCAAGGGGAAGAAAGGTTCTCTTACCTTCGCGGCAACTCTGAACCTATTTATTGCTTCGCTTCCTTTCTTCCATTGCGAAGTCTTCGGCCGCCGCGTCCGACATTCCGGCACGAAATGCTGTTTCACGTTTCCTTCCACCGAACAGAGGTTTAGCACAAACGAAGCATCGAAGTATGCGGGAAAGCTTAAGGCTAATCATATTAAACTCGGTTCTTTTAAAACATTTACACTCTCACACACCAAATAACTGTGTCGAGCAGTCAATACAGCAAAGTTACAACGAGGGCTTCTACTCAATAGACAGAAAAAAGAAAGATATTCGCATCGCCAGGACTTTCTCCTCGCACGATAATTTGCATTATTCGAAGCCGTCCTGTCCTCTGCCACGTGCGGTGCACCGCTAGCGGAATAAGGTGCTGCTCCATAGAGTCGTCCTGCGGGCTACTTTTTCGTGTTTACGTTCTGGTTTTTGGTGCTTTTGGCAACATTCGCTATATAGAGCGCTAAGACGTGCTATTATATTTTTCCTGGAGAGCGGTATTAAGGCTCAGGCTCTCATAAATAAACAGCTTTGGCACTAGTTCATATAGTGACACGTCGACAGAATATTTCATTGACGACAGCGACAAAAACGGGGAGAAGGAAAAAAGCTGAATGCGGTAACAACTTGATGTTTTTTTTAAGGACTCTACAAAGTGTTTTGCTTGCACAAAAACCTCCTTCACGACACAGCGTGATTCTTGCGCAAGGTGTGCTCATTTTACATTCACGTCCACTGGACTCTGGTTAACCGATGTCGAAGCGAAGCGCGAGGAAAACAGGACACAGTAAAGAACACACAGGATAGGCGCTACCGGTAAGCGAATGAAAGAATGTTCGAACCAGGCATGAGTTTTCTTAGTGCCACTAAGAAATATGTAGAACTAAGATGTTTTTCTCCGTCTGTCGAATAGCTGATATTACGTCCAGTTTGCGTTAACAGACACCGGCTCTTTCCGCATATCGTGGCTTATCTGTTTTTCTTTGTTTTTGTTTTTTTTGCGTACCCTGCATAAACCTCTAGCTTCTGCTTGCAGTTCGCAGCATCATCCTAGCCCTGTATGGTGCCAGAAAAAAAAAACTTAAGAGCCGAAATTTCTCACATAAGAGCAGCACCACACAGTAATTACCAATAAACGTTTTCAGTTCAACCAGTTCGTGATGCACTGCTCTAGAGCGATCATACTTCTTTTTTGGTTAACAGCGGAGGTGTTTAAGCTTTTCATTGCGCCGTGTAGTGCGAGCAGAAATAATCATCATTATGAATCGGCACGCGCTCTCTTCGTCCTCTTCTTCATATTCTTCTTCGCTCCCAGAACACGCGCGCCGATTTGTTCGGCGTGGGACGCAATAACTCTGATGGGCGAGAGAACGAGTACAGAGAGAGAGAGAAAGGAAGAGAGAAATAGAGAGAAAGAAATGGGAGACCGACATAAAAAGATAGAAAGACCGAGAAAGAACTACAGAGAAAGATAGAAATAGAAAGAAACATACAAAAAAGTGATAGAAAAAGCAGAGCAAGAGAGAAAGTGAAAGAAAGATAGAAAGAGAGAGAGAAAGAAAGCACACCGTAGCCACGCATACCATAGTATAGACTGTATTACGGATGGGGTTCGGTGCCGCCATATTGGGCTGTAGAGTTCCCGTTTTGTATCTTTAACAACAAAACTAACAGTGCTACAATGCTACAATAGACGCGTACGCGTGAAACGATTGGGTCGGTGCATTCGACGTTTCGTGAGCCTATTCATTCACGTATCTACATACAAAGATAAGAAAACATTCGTTTAATAGCCCAAGATGGCGGTGCCCGCATGTCTTAGGTAAAATCCTCTATAGCAAGGAGGTGCGAAGAGGAAGTAAGGAGTATGGAGTGGAGGAGGAGCGGAGAGGGTGAGCCACAGAATAGTCATTATAGCATAGTAGATTAATGGGTGGGAAAGGGAAGTGAGGATGAGGAGGAGTGATGTGAGGGCAAAGGGTAAAGCATAGCATATTCATGTATGAATGGGTGGGAAAAGGAAGTAAGGGTGAGGAGGTAGGAGCACCACCAGCTCCGCTGATTTCTCAGTCTTCGCACCACTTCTGTGTAGCTGCCCCAATTTTTGTCTTTCAGCCGCAGAACGTTTTCGCAGTGATTTGCGAGAAGGAAACCATACGCGATTTGAGACGAATGTCTACCCCTTCCGGCGGCAGACACCATGTGTGAGTCCACATTCAATAATCCGTTTGAAATGTTGCAGTTTTTATCAGAATCAAATGGCGCCGAGTAGCTCTTTCCGCAACTGATCGATAAAGATTTTGGTTATTGTTATTAGTTAATGTACCGGTAGCGAACGCTGCCATAGAGGAGACTGTTCTGATTTTACTAGAGCAAAAAAAAAAAAGAAACAAATCTCAAACGTAGGATCAACGCATAGAAGATAAACACAAACAAAAAAAATTGTCTAATAAAGTTGGTTCCAATTTATGCGTAGCCCAACAAAAATTAAAGGGGAAAAACATATTGCACATTGCTGCCTCTGGAGTTCACACAGCAAGTAAGAATGCCTTGAACATTGGCTCTTATTCTAAGCATGCTGTAATTACAACGTTGTCACAGGCAGTTTACGCCGAGTTCAAACAGGCATATTGTAACAACGCATAGACGCTGATTTTGCTACTTTTCTGCAACAATAAAGATTCGTCCACATTCATGACGGTTAAAGAATTAGGTAAATAGAAGTTCTTGCTAAGCACCCTTGACGCCATACAACCACAAAAAAGACGCAATCTTGCCTGACACGGTAGTCTGCAACAACCAGTGATCCAGGACTGTTGTATCCTCGCAAAGGCTGTCCGTCCGAGTCATTACAGGGCCAGGAAGGGTCATCAGATTCTCGGATCGTAGCGTTACATTGTCATAACCGTAACGTAAAAGTAGAAGGTTAAACTGTGGCAACGAGTTATCGAAAAACAACAGGAAACATTAATTTTATTGGGAATGCCTCTTTTTTCTCTATCACAAACTCAATATGTTGTAGGTTCTTCCAACCTCTACAGCTTATGATGCTACGAGGGATTTTTTCCGTTTCAGCATGAGTAAGATACGTCTAAAGCCTCATGTGTTTCCCGGTAATTTACGGACACGAAAAGCAAAATTTATTTCATTTAACACATAGCGTTATGCGAGGGCAAAAATAGTAAAAGTGTTTATCAGGGTGCTGCGCCTTCGATAGCATACAGTATGACGCGCAACGCGGGCAAGGAAGCGTGATAAAATTGCGTATATTCAAGAAAAGTCTGGTGGTTATAATTACGCACAAACTTCGCAATATAACTCAACGGGAAATTGCGTTACTTGTGCGAAGTATTCGCAATAGGCATGTAGTGCTCATTTGTTACAATGATGCTATCTAAACCTCAAAGATTCCTGAACGCTTTGGGGCCATTTTGTTTACAATTTCCGACGTTTTCGTGCATTACCCCTAAAAACAATAAGGCAGCTTCGCAATAGTGGTGCCAAGCCTGAATGAAGTGCGGAGCTGGACGGCCTTCCCTCTTTCTTCCTTTCTTTTTCTCTCTCTTCTGTTTTTTGTATTTTCGCCTCTGTTTCTTTCTGTTTCTTGTTCTTTCTATCTTTCTTTCTCTTTCTTCCCTTAGTTACTTTCTCTCTCTCTCTCTGTGTGTATCTCTCGACTGCTGCCACTTTCTTTTTCTCTTCGTCTCTATTTCTGCTCCCTCCTTCTTTGATTCTCTTCTTTCTCTTTCTGCCTTTCTCTCTATTTCTCTTTCTAATGCTTTCTGTGCTATGCTTTACTCTCTCCCCTCCTATTTTCCCTCCTGCTCACCCTTACATATCTCCTCAACCTCGCTTTACCCACCTCTTTGCTATGCTATACTACACAAGGCTATGCTACGCACTGGTAGCGTGCCTGGTTAGCCGAGTGGTTACGACGCTCGCCTTCTAGTCGTAGGTACGCAGGTTCGAATCCCGCCTCACCAAGATATATTTTTCGCCAAGAATTTCTGTTTCTCTTTCTTTCTCTCCCTCTGTACTGGTTTCCTCGCCCATCATAGTTATTGCATCTCACGGTGGTCATATCGGTGCGCGTGTTCTGCTAGCAAAGCAGAAGATGAAGAAGAGGACGAAGAGGAAGAAGAGGACGAAGAGCGCGTGCCGATTCATGATGATCATTTCTGTTCACGTGTCACGGAGAAATGCTCGGCTTAATTAGCTCCGCTGTTAAAAATGTGACTCCAATTGGGCCGTATTTTTGTCACGCCACAATAATAATCATTGCAGTTTACTTGCGTTTTCTTTATTTGAAAATTTTGTGTGGTGGGCGGGTTCGAACCAGGGCGGCCGAGGATGCAGGCCGAAACCCGAGGGCCGCGGAATCAACAAGCACGCTCCAAGTTCCCAGCAGAATTCACGCCAGTTCATTCACAACACACCGTTTTTATCTACATCCTAGAGGGCGCCTCATATCCTGCTTAGCACTTGCGCCCTCCACATCCCCCCTTTTGAGAAAATAACAAAAGCCACACCTCATCCTCAGATATATAACATAACCAATGCCTCATGGCACGCTCTACAACTTCAGCCGCACCGGTGGCCTAACGCAACGTCCAGACCGAGTGTGCGCAACCGACACTGGCGGCCTTGAGGGAGTAGTCAGGGCAACCGGTGGCGATGCAACTGGTAGAGGAGTAACCACCCTAGGAGTTAGACTGCTGCACACAGGCTTTGGGCGAGTTGGGGTCTGTGTCGGGCTTTGGGATCCTTGCGGCAGTGGACCAGAGCTGCCGAGGTCACAACCACCCGATGACGGAGACTGCTGCGGTACCAGATGTCTCCGGCTGCGGACGAGAGCACCTGCATCTGTATGGACCACGTAGGAGCGTGGACGCTGCGCTGGGCTAAGAACTGTGCCAGCGCATTCTGCGTCGCAAATCCAGACTCTCTCCCCCTTTCCCAGGGGACGCAAATCCTGCGCAGCATGCCGACGTCCAAAATTTTGATGCTGGCGATGTCGTTGGGCAGTGTCGCGCCTGCGGTAGTCGGTGGCTTGAGGGGATCCTGGAATCAACGTGGTTGGTGGGACTGGAAGGCGAGTCCTGAGGCTGTGCCCCATGAGCAACTGAGCGGGGTTGTACCCGGTCACGCCAGGTGCGTCACGGTACGACAAGGGGGCCAAGGCCAGTCTGCAGACTTCTTGAAAAGTTTCTTGGCCGTCCGCACCATTCGCTCGACTTCGCCGTTGGGCTGCGGGTACCTGGAACTGCTGGTGATGTGGGAGAAGACGTAACTCTGGGAGAAGGCGCGGAACTCTGCTGGCGAAAATTGAGGTCATTGTCGTTGACTAGGGTCTCCGGAATGCCATGCCGTGCGAAGACACTTTTGATGATAGAGATCACCGCTGTGGACCTTGTCGCGCGGACAGACTGCCCTTCTGGGTACCGAGAGTAGTAATCGACGAGGAAAAGGTAGTCTGCTCCTTCGTGAGGAAACATTTCCACCCCGACTCGCTCCCAGGGGCGGCTAGGCGTCACTGTAGGAAGCAGTGGCTCTGCTCGCTGGACCCGCGTGGTGGCACAGTTGGGACTGTTCTCCACCATGGTCTTTTTCTGGCTCCCCATGGTCGGCCACCAGACAGCCCCCCTGGCGATGGCGCGGCAACGGTTCAGAAAGAGGTGTCCATCGTGTATGAGGGACATTACGTGCTTCCGCAGTGAAGCGGGCACGAGTAAGCACTCCCCGCAGAGGCGAAGGCCGTCACCGATAGGGAGTTTCGCACGATGAGCTCAAGACTGAACCGTGCTGACAGGCAGATTCTCTTTCCGAGGCAGCCCTTGTTCGCAGTACGGCCTGAGCTGAGCGCACTCCCAATCCACAGCCTGGTGAGCTCGGAAGTCATCGAGCAGGACCGCAAATGTGTGAGGGATTGCGCGGATTGCTTCTCGGACGTACGGCTCCTCCTTGTCGATGGCTGGAGTCGCTGGCAGCTCGGCGACTGGGTCTCATGAGAGTGGACGCGACTGGTCGGCGATCCCCTGATGGCTGGTCTTGAAGAAACACTGCACCCAGCCCGAAGGAACTGGCATCTGCGGAGACTGTCGTCAGGAGGGAAGGATTGTGCCTTGCGAGGTCTGAGGACACCATGGTCTTGAGCTTGTCAAATGCTGAAGCTTGTGCTGGTCCCAACGTCCAGACTGCAGTCTTGTTCAGGAGAATTCGGATCGGCGCAGTCGTCTGAGAGAGACCCGGAAGGAAGTGACCCACATGGTTCAGCAAACCAAAAAAACGTTGGTCACC
Source organism: Rhipicephalus sanguineus (assembly GCF_013339695.2). Classification (NCBI taxonomy): domain Eukaryota; kingdom Metazoa; phylum Arthropoda; class Arachnida; order Ixodida; family Ixodidae; genus Rhipicephalus; species Rhipicephalus sanguineus. The sequence continues at coordinate 16,419,179 of NC_051177.1, forward strand.
ATGAACGTTCTGAGGAGCTGGCATACGTTGAACGGCCGTCACCTTGTCTGGATCAGGAGCGATGCCACTGGCACCGACGACGACGCCAAGGACCTGTACACTGGACACGCCGAAACTGCATTTGGCCACGTTGAGTGTGACCCCCGCTCGTTGGAGGCGACCGAGGACTGCTTGGAGGCGTTGGTCGTGCTATTTTGTGGTGCGGCCAAATACCAGGATGTCATCCATGAGGTTAACAAACCGCCCAACCCTTCCAGCAGGCGAGACATCTGATTTTGGAAGTATTCTGGGGCCGAGGTTTTGCTGAATTGGAGGCGGCAATAGTAGTATCTGCCAAACAGAGTGATGAAGGTCGTATACTTCTGGGAGTCGCGCGCCAGGCGTACTTGGTGGAAGCCTGAAGTTGCGTCCACCTTCGAAAAATTTCAGGCGTCGCCGAGCAGTCCCAGGGTTTGGTCGACGGTTGGGAGTACGTGACGTTCACGCAGAGCGACTTGGTTGGGTTTGGTCAAATCCACGCAAAGGCGGTAACCCCCCGCTGGCTTCGGGACGACGACAAGGCCCGTGCACTTGTCCGTCGGTTCGTCGACGCACCGGATCACGCGTTCCTACTCCATCTTCTCAAACTTCTTTTTGAGGACGTCTCGTAGGGGTATCGGGATACGCCGTGCTGTTCTGAGGGAATGCAGTACCGCATCAGGTTTGATATGGATCGTGTACTCTTCCGGGAACGTGCACAGGCCGGTGACAAGGGCGGGAGAGGCTTCCCGAGGTGTCCGGCAAAGCTGGTGTGACGGCGCCGACAAACTTGACGACGCCAAGGGCAACGATGGCGGGATAGCGGAAAAGGGGCTGCTCTTGTCACGCAACCGCGTAGAGGCGCTCATTGGTTTGTCTGCATCTCTAAGACAGCGCCGCGGAGAAGATGCCGAGAAGCTTCAAGGATTGTTTCTCCTGTCCGAAAAGTTTCTCGCCACGCGCCGTAGCGAGGACGGCTGGGCAGCCAGGAAACGTACGCGGAGTCACCGAAACGTCGTCACTCGAGTCCACCTTCAAGACGAGAGGGCACCCGTTGACCCGAACTTCAACGCACCGCCCGTTCCGAGCCACCGTCGCGACGGAGTGGAGGTCCACGGATCCGAGGCGCTTCTTTGAGCGACATACCGACGCTAAGTGACCTCGCTTCTAGCAGTGGTTACAGACCGCTTTAGCAGCTGGTGTGAACCTTGTGACCGCAGAAGTGGCACTGCCGACCCTGGCCGCTTTTCGAAGCCTCGCCAACGTTGCTGTTGCTGGTTTGTGAAGCATCGGGCCGGTCACGAGACGCAAAGTTGCCATAGTCCCGTATGTGGTTTCGTCCGCGTGCGCGCTGCGCGGGTTCACGCGAAGTTGTCGCGTCCACGTGCGCTGCCGTCGGCGGTTGCCCAGCGGTGAACGATAGGCGTTGCTTCTCGCGCTCGGCGTCTTCGTGCTCACGGGCTTGCACAAGTGCATCGTCCAGGGAGAGGCTCGGAGTGCGGAGCAGCTTGTCTGAGAGATGAGAATCCGACAAACCCACGACAAAACGGTCTCGAACAAGACGATTTTCAACGGCTGGTGACGGATAGTTACACTTGCGTATCATGTTCAGAAGGGCCGTGAAGAAACTGTCGATGGTTTCGCCTGGGTGTTGCGTCCACTTGTGGAACCGAGCGCTCTCGTATACCTCGTTTACGGGGTGCGCGAAGTAGCTTGAGAGCCGCCGGGTGATTTCCGCGTAAGACTTGTACGCGTCTTCGTCGGACATGAGCAAACTGAGGATGATGCGTGTTAGTGGACCCATCAGTAGACGAGGTTCCTAACCCTTGTCTCGTCCGGCGCTGCGTGCATGCCGGTGGCGAAGACGTAGTCCTCGAATTGCTATCAGCAGGGAAGCCATCGGCCGGTATCATTGAAGGACACTGGGGCCAGGCCCCGGAGACTGGCGGCAGCAAGGGCAGGAACTGGAGCGTCCTTATTAGCCATGTCAAATGGCAGGAACCTGGGATCCCACTTCTGACACCACGTGGTGGGCGGGTTCGAGCCGAGGCGGCCGTGGATGCAGGCCGAAGCCCGAGGGTAGCGGAATCAACACGCATGCTGCAAGTCCCCTGCAGAAGTGACCCCAGGTTATTCACAACATACCCTTTTTATCTACATCCTAGCGGGCGCTTCATATCCGGCTTGGCACTCGCGTCCTCTACACTTTGCATGCGCTATTCTTCTGTTAAGAATGCTGTCAGGATTATAGCGCGCACGCCGTTCATGACCTGGAAATACCGGCCATGCGGTGATAAAGCAATTGAAGGCACGCTAGATAGATCACGATTATCTTTGTGTGACAGAAATACGCTCAAGATGGCGCGACTGTTTTCGCAGTGGACAACTCGTCGATGCTAGACTGAAAATGCAAACAATAGTTAGGGAAGTTTAGTTAACTTAAATTATAGCCTGCATATCGTAATATTTTTGTGGCTGTCTTCAAGAAACCTTAGTTTTATTTGTGTATTGTAGTTTGAACGCCGGCACTGAGCTCGGGCATATTTCGGACGAGTAGTGAAAGTTGTGCCTAATCCTTGGAATCTCTCTGAATCGCCATGGGTATAATCGCCAGCGATGCCGTTGAGCAAAACCTTTGTCTTCCTTCGTCATTTGCGGATTGCATTAGCAGAGTATGATATCTGCGACTTTATTTTGAATTATTTTTATTTTCCTTTGAATTCTGATTGTATTAAAGGCACATACAACCGCTCAGAACACGAATTGAGGTAACCCCTCTAATGGAAAGATTGTTTATTGTATTGTCTAAAACGAACCCTGTGTTTCTCGGTAAACGCGGATTTATATTTTTATTTCTTAACTCAGAATTAATTTTGGCGCACCTCGCGGCGAGAAAATGAAGATGCACTTGTTGGTGACCACGTGACCTTTTACTGGTGTACGCAATTAATTGTCTCTATATTAGCGTTGAAATGCAGCACACTTTTTATTACAACCTTTTCTAACTTAAAACGGGCAGATATGCCTTCGTTTGTACTGAGCAGAACAGTGGCGCCGCCTTCGCTTGACGTGTGATCCGATGCTCACGAGCGGCAGTATGAACGTTGACAAAATCCGTAAACAGCGGGTGAGTGCTCGAGCCGACGCTTCGACAAGTGGACTTGTCTTCTTCAAGACTGTAACTGTATGAACAGTTGAACGTTGCATGAACTGCATGAACAAGTATGAACGTTGTTAGCTGAGGGCCTAGCGGCACCTGCCGACGAGTTGAAGTACGAAGAGCGACTCGCGGCCTCCGCGATTAGCTCCACGGTTAGCTCCGCGTTGTCGGAGCTAATGGCGGAGGCCACAAGCGCCTGGCTCGCGAGGCAGTAAAGGGACCTCACGTGGCGACGAGCGTTCGGAAAGCTTATTCTACCTGCTTTTTTATTCAAATATGGCTAAAAATGTCAATATGAAGGTGGTTAACCACGGTTACACTCACTCCTGGGAAAGCAGAGCCTTGAGCGTAATGCGAGGAGGGCTGTCGGCATCGCTACCGCTTTACAGCGTTGCTGGAGGACGCCTTCATCCGCTTTAGAGACTTTTCAGATCGAAAATCGCTGCTTATACAATAACCACGCGCTTTTGGGATCAACCGCTGCCGCTACAAACACTTAGAAGGGTGAGCTTCCTGTTGCGCTGTAAAAAAGTGAGTCGAGAAAAATCGGTTCTCACTCCCTTTGAGGATGTATTTCATTATATTTCGCTTTGCCTCCTGAAAACACGCATGGAGAAGGTAAGAACGAGCAAACGCTTATGAGCATGTCCATTCGACTTGTTCAGGAGCCCATTGCAGATGAGTCGTGAATAATCTAAGAGTAATATATATTCTAACAAGAAGCAAATATTCTAATAACAATAAAGTGTCCCATCTATATCAATGGTTTTCTACAATCGGCACTTACACAGTTAGAATTGTACTTAAGTAAACATCCTGTGCAATCTCTAGCGTGGCTCTAAGGATGTGGATGCTCACGGGAGAATAGTTTTTATGTGCGTACATGACTTAGACTTCATAAAATGCTCGTAGGGCATGCACGCTAGCGTACACTATCCTTCAATGGAAATCAGAACCTTTGAAATGTTTGTGTATGTACAGTAAGCCATTTTTCGTTTTTCAAGACAGGTAATGAGGCCACTTATGAAACCTACTAGCCTTAGAGGAGGGACATAAGACGAGAATCGCAGTTTCGCAATTGTTCAACGCGGACATTTGTGTCGGTGACATTCCGTTCACTCAGTACGTCTGCTCGACATGTTCTCTTTTAGGATACCAAGCAAATTTTAGATTGCGCGAACTTCATAGCACTCTATAGGTATTATATTTTTTAATGGACAGCTTCCAAGTACGGAATTCAGTTTCCGATAAACGAGATGTTTTTTTTTTTTTTTTTTGAATGCCTGTCTATCGGGCGCATAAATGCATGTCTATGCATTCTGTGCCTTTTTCAGATGCACGAACAAGGTGTGCTGGGCGGCTATTCCAATGCCATAGCCTTACGCGTGGCGATTGCAAAATGATGCTGAAGAAGCAATGCCTTCTCCGCGCACAACCCGCCATTGTTTTTTTCTTTTTTTTTTCTTTTTTTTTGCAAGCGCAGCTCATGTTCTCTATAGTGCGAACACGCGTATCCAATTCCTCATCGCTTTCCGTTTTTACCTATTCAGTACAAGGCTGTTTTACAAAAAAATCAAAATCCAACGAAAACCTTGGGGCTTTCTCCCGCAAAGTAAACCCTTTCATCTCTTGTTTGTACGGTATTAGCCTAAAAAATAAGACATTTCGAAGTGCGAATTTAAAGGGAGGCGGCTTTGACTGAAGTTTTTCCAGAGGTCTCGAGACTGCATCTCTCTCTCTCTCTCTCTCTCTCTCTCTCTGTGTGCGTGCGTGTGTGTTTGTGTGTGTAAGCGCGCGCAACTGAGTCTTTGGTCTTCCTTACCTTTTGATTTTATTCTTTACCCGATACACGCCACAATGAATTCTTGTTTGACTTCGCTATAGCTCTTTCATTCCTCGGAACTCTAGGATTCTTAGGTACTATGAGTGAAAAAAAAAGAGAGAGACGACGATGGAGGCGTGGGTCCCGTCGGCAATCTTCTCGCGTATTCATCCGTGCCGATCCAATCCGTGAAAGAAAGACGGTGGTGGTGAGCGACCGTTTGCATTTTCGCAAATCCCGTCCTTAGTTTTGTCTCCTAATTTTCGACCCCGGTCTATCGATTGCACTTTTCCGTGCCCTCTCTTTCGCTCTTAAAGCCAGCTACTGTGCAGTAAAAATAAAGAGCGCCAATCCTGTGGAGGGACGGGACCATATGTGTACGGGATGGCATCTTCAATTACTCTAGTGCTTCCATGTGTGTATCCAGTATTTGCTGTAAAATCTGCGCGCGCCTTCTATGAGTGGCAGCTGATGAAGTCAACGCAAGAGCAGCTCATTTGGTGCCTGTGTATTTTTGATACCACGAATTATTATGCCTAAGGGCAGGCTTTCGAAATTAAGAACAGAGAAGTCGCTGCCATAAACAAAGATCTGTTCACGCGGTGAAGTTTATGGAAACAGACAGTGAAAATTTCTGTTACCGATGATTGTTTGATTCAACCTAACAATACATCGTAAACATATTCATTCGTTCAAATAATTGTAGCTGTCATATATAGTCTCGAAATAACGAAAATTCCTAGGCTTGCCATCTCCGTATCTTATCGCGCTCGCGATACCAGGCTCGCCTGCTTGCGACGTTAAAGACGTCCGAACTAGAGCCCCGACACTGCTGTTTAGGGCGACTAAAAGAAAATAACCTGTGATTTTGTGGCGTTTAACTTCTGATGCTCCATCGACCTTTATATCTGCTGTTATTTTTATGTTATTTATATCAACGGCACCAAGATATGTGATATGACTTCATTATTATTCGTTGGCTATATGAAATATTTATGCTAGGGCATGATCGAAGGTCAGTCACAGTTCACCGTCATCGGCGTCTCTGTCTAGTCTTCCGCCCAGTCTTCCGACCGCATTTCCGTTCCAACGAAATTGGGTGAATTCGTGGTGACACCGACCACCCTTTATTCTGTCATGGACAGGGATAAGTAATAATGATGGTGGCGATGATGATGGTGGGGATGATATTTATCGGCGTTCGTTCTCAAAAAGCGTAGCGACAAATAGCCCGTTTATTCGCATCGGCTATTCTTATACTGTATTATTGCTGCCTATGCTTATAGCCAGTTCGGTTGTACCAGTCCGTTTGTTTTTGTTTTTTTTTCTCCACCAGTGATCTAAATGATTGTATTGTATCTCTACTGCTTACCGGGTCCTACGAATATTCGCTTTGAATTCCAGCCCCTCTTAAAGGCGGATGCTTTATACCGGTCTTGTTTGGCGAAAAGCCATTACATTGTACTGTCACAGCCGGTATATACTTTTTTTTTTGTTTGTGCACAGGCCGTGGCAGTGCAGACTGTGTACTTTTGCCGTGACGCATGCCCCATTCGATTACAAATACTTCCTCCAGAACGTTTTTCTCTTGGAGCATCCAGCCCTGGCAACAGCAAATAGCAAAGAATCGGTTTTAGTGTTACCACGAAGATTTTCTCATCTGCTTTCTTTTCGTTTCAGATTTGTAAATCTCCTAGGATGTCTTTTTTTCTTTCTTTCTTTCAGCCAAGTTTCGGTCTCTCACTTTCTTACTGAAGACTCCTGGTTGCCTATTTACCCATTCGATTACACTGTGCTTGATGCCGACTTCCTGCGCCACTTCCTCCATTGCGTCCATAATAGTTTTGATGCACGGCTATGTGTGGTGCGGCTATTTATCAACATCTCTTCACAACTTATTTTCCTCTGAGATTCTCTCAGTTCAAAAGAAGGCCAGGCCATATCACCCTGCGCTGCCTTTTCTGTGGAACCCCCTTCCCTACAAGCCCGGTTTCAGGCTTGGCGCTACTAGTGCCTCATCAAGGAAATCTCTCTCAAAACACAGCATGCTTCGCACGTCCCCATGTTTCACGTTAGTGGAGCGGAAACACCCGTGCCTATACATGCCTCGCACCTCCCCAGTTTTTTTTTTTTTTTTTTACAGTGTGCTTCCCGCTCATACTCAAAATTATTTTACCGCAAAGCTGTATATGGCTACGTGAAACCGAAACTCGTCCGTTCCATGTACGCGAAAACTCCTAGAGCGTATCTGCCACAGAAATTGCGCCAGCCCGACTATACTCACCACTGGTCCACTAAAAATGATGGGCACACATGAGCGGGAAACACCAATTAAGATTTTGGGACAGGCTTAACCAATAATTGAGAAAGACTTTAATGAACCTAACCCACTGATAAGCACCAAGGTCGCAAGTTTCAGCTTCGCTAGGTAACCATCTCTACTGAGGGCTTGGGCGGTGAGTTTTTGGTGAGTAAGTTACTGACGCCTTCGCTCTTGCATATATCCATGTACTTACACTTGACCACGGGTGCGGGTTGCTCTCTAATCTATATCACACCATTATTCATTTATGGCATTAAAATTACAACTACCAATATCAGTGCGCTAAAATTACTAATACGTAAATTTCCTGAAAGAAAATTAAACAATATCAGACAGAACGAGTCACACGTACAGGCATAGCAGCTGACGAAAGTTTTTAAGCATTTGTTGACTCTTTGGTTTTTCCATAAACATATTGAAGGCTCGTTGGGTCGAAGACACGGTGAGATGTGCGTGCGCGTGGAATCAGTACTGAACCATATATAGGTAAGAAAAAATCATCATATAATTTGTGAAAGAAGAAAGAGTTTTAAAATGTTTAGACTGAGAGCTAAATGCTGAAGTTCCAAGGAATATTTCTCACTGACACTGTAGTTTCTCCGTATTATCTGCAAATACTATTTACATATGTCCATCCTGAGTTATTGAAATATCCGTGCACGTAGTGAGTACATAGGTATCATCATCTAAACATCTCTTTGGTCAGAACCCACATTCTAAAAAAAAAGTCATAAGAGGGTCACGGCACCATGACTCTCCTCGGGTATCCATTCGACCCCTTTTGGAAGGTATAGAAGCAGAAAAAGAGCCTTAGCATTTCTGAAGGAGTCACAGGACTGTCGTGAAGCGCGTTTCGATTGGCGTCCTTGATGAAGGCGCCGCCGAATGCGCCGTACATATCGCGTGTTTGCCGTTCGGCGCCGTCGTGGCGCCACGGCTCGCCGACGTAACCGGGATGGCGCGGCGCCTCCGCCTCCTATTTGTCTCCTCGGTCTTTTGGAATGCGTTGCGTTGGTTGCGCGGGTAGCGTCAATTGCCTGTCTTGTAGTTTTGTGTTCGAGCGAACATGCGCATCTTCGGTGGCGGTGACGCCAGGCTCCGTGCTCGAAGTGACGCTTGGAGGGCGGAATATTCATGAAGCTGCGGACACGGACAACGTGCGCCTGTTAACGGTGAGTGTTTTGCTTTCGTAAGTACTAATTATACAGCTTTACCTGGGCGTCTGCAGCAGCACTGCGGAAGTAGGCTGCCAGCCAATTCAAACAGCAGCCTACGTCCGCGGGGCTGTTGCAGATGCCCAACTAAAACTGTCACTTAACGAGATGACACCGTTATGCGCGTTGCTGTACAAGCTCCCATAAAATGAGCGATGCTAACAATTACCTAAGGTCATTGTTTGCTGATCGCACAGTGTGCCTGCACTGCTGAATGTACAAGATATCGTTTTGAGATGCGCTTTAGTCTACTTCATAATGACATTTTCATCGACACTAAGTGTGCAGCATGCTTTCGCGCGTGGGAACGTGAAAAAAAGAAGAGTCTGTGTACAGAACGCTCACACGCGCTATATACAATGGTTTATGTTGGCTTAAAGACGGTAGCTTAAGGTGAAGGTACAGTACGATGTTTCCAGCGCGTACGCGGTAGTCAATTAAGTTGGACACGCCTCGCCGGTAAGGTGAAAAGCTCGAGACTTCCGACGGCGCGCGTTGTTGTGGCCGCCGCCGTGCACTCGTTTCCCTCGTTTCGGTTTGCTGTTTTCGTGGTTTGCGTACACCTGCGATGACGTTTGACGTTATAACAGAGTCGAGTGAGTGTACGTGACTGTGGGAGCCAGGCTCGTAGCCAGGGATTTTTTTCGGGGGGGGGGGGGGGGCACTTGCTGAAAACCTTGATTTTTGAGAAAACCACCTATTTTTATTATTCATTTTTAGTAAAAACACACACTTCAAAATTTCAGGGGGGGGCCTAGGGCCCTCCGCCCCCCCCCCCCCCTTGGCTACGGGCCTGATGGGAGCTATGTTCGGTAATTCCAGCATATGACATGTCTCATCTCGATGTAGACGTCGTCCGCGCACGCTGGGTGTCGTTCGGGCGCTCGTACTCGCATGTGTTTATCTGAGTATTTAAGGATTGGTTAAGTTTGTAAAACACGCGATCAGGAACCGCTCACGACGTGCCCCTGACTGCCGGAGGATACGCTTTGGTGTTGGATTATGCCGGCTCAAAGCCGGGCTTACTCTGAAAGCAAATTTTGAAGCGATTTCTCAGAAAAGAAGTGCTTTCATTCGTGCATAGTCAGTGCCTATTGCGAAATGAATGTCCCGCCTTTTTTACGTGAAAATTTGTTTTCGTTGCGAAATTATTTAAAACGAAACACACGTGCCACATGTGTGTACAGTAACGGTGTGTTGAACAAAGGGTGGTTTTAAATGTGTGTGTGTGTGTGTGTGTGTGTGTGTGTGTGTGTGTGTGTGTGTGTGCGTGTGTGTGCGCGCGCGCGCGTGTGTGTGTGTGTGTGTGTGTGTGTGTGTGTGTGTGTGTGTGTGTGTGTGTGTGTGTGTGTGTGTGTGTGTGTGTGTGTGTGTGTGTGTGTGTGTGTGTGTGTGTGTGTGTGTGTGTGTGTGTGTGTGTGTGTGTGTGTGTGTGTGTGTGTGTGTGTGTGTGTGTGTGTGTGTGTGTGTGTGTGTGTGTGTGTGTGTGTGTGTGTGTGTGTTGGTTATTCCCAGAAGAATCCCGGATGGCTTCTCCCGCCTCTTCACTCCAGTTGACAGTCACACTTGGGAAAACGAAGGTGTCGCTATGGTCTGGCGCCTCACCACTCGTGATGGGAAAATCAACAGCGGCGTTCGCCCTGTCAACGAGGCAGTCGGTCCTACATTTTCTTTGGTTGGACGACACGATGTAGGAAAAGAGATGAGTGGCACCCACGAAAAGGAGCCTAAGCGAATTTCGTTTGTTGTTTAAAAGAGCCTCACATCATCTTGTGCTGCAAGTTAGTCGCCAAGTGCCGTGTTACAAAAGCTACTATTTGCAAGTTGTGTTTTACACGATAGCGGCAAAAAACTTGGTTCTTTGCCACGCCTGTTTGCATTTGTTGTTTCGTTCTCGAAGTATGTGCCACAATAATTGGGTGAATCCCACTACTCACCACTGGTTCACTAAAAATGAAGAAGAAAACTGTCGTCATCGAACGGGTATGTGCCACTGTGCGGCCTATCAGAAAGCTATCATCATCATAAACAGGTATGTGCTACAGAAACTGGGTAAATGCCGCTACTCACCACCGGTCCACTAAAAAGGAAGAAGGCAACATTAGCCCAACAAATGGCTGCGAAGCGACGGCGGCGAGCTGAAGACCCCCGAGTACGTACAAGGAGAGAATGCTAGGGAACGGTAAAGGCAACGGCGGCTGCGAGAAGACCCCGAAGCGTTGGAAGGCCTACGCCTACGACGACTTGCCCGTATATCTATGAAAAGTGCGAACGCTTGGTTTCAGCGCGAGTTTCTATCTCTGGAGTTTGGACATCAGTGTCGTCTCTGTGGCTGTCTGTCGGTTTGACTCGAACCTCTCTGCGCTGTGAATAAACGGAGAAACAACCTAGCATCATCTAGCTAAAGCCTAGCAACGACCTAGAAGCAACCTAGGAATAACCTGCATCACCTAGCTAAGGCCTAGAAACAACCTAGAAGCAACCAAGTTAGCCTTCAGAATCGTCTGCAGTTTCGCTGTTTCAAGCCTTGCGCGGCTTAGTGCAAGCTTCGCCAGTTTTCTGAGTCAAAGTTGTCTCTGTCTTGAAGCGCAACTATGGGCAGGCCCGCAACGTGGCGGAGAGGTTAGGCCTATCTGTCCCGACGTGGGAGCGGCCCGCTACGTGCTAGTTCAGGCCTCGAAAGTTATGCCATCCCATTTCATCAATACAATTAAGGCTTCATGGAATGTGTCACACTAAAAGCGAGGAACGCTTGACTAAGGTCTCAAAGCTTTTACAGCAGGCAGCAGCAGGGAACATCATATACACTGCAATCGTAATGACAAACAAAACAAAAAAAGCAGACTAAGAGAACAATGATTGCAATGCATTTACACGCGTTTCATTTTGTTCTTGAGAATCTGCTAGCTTTCATATCTTACTGACGTTATTAAATAACGTCGTTATTAAATACCAACGTTAATAAAGAATAGCGTCGCTGATGTAACGCAGTGCGCCATCTTCTTCGAAAAGGTTGTTTCTTCGCGAGAGCGAAGCAATGAATGCGATAGCGGCAAACTGTAATGTTACACGAAGTAAGGCTGGCAACTAACTCCTGTAGAATTCAATCCTGTGTAAATCAACAAAACGTCAGCTTAAGGAAACACACCCGCTGCAGCGAGCGAAGCGTCTATCACTTCATAGCAAACCGAGCGGCGAGACCGGCACGTACAAAGGCCGTCTGCTGATCCCAGTAAATATCAGACGCCCGGCTGAGCGAAGAGCGGGGCAATGCTTGAGCATAATGCGAGGCATACCTTGAGCATAACGCGAGGTGGGCTATCGGCATTCCTATCGCTTCAGAGCGTTGCTGGTGGACGTGGACGTACAGTGCAGGGGCTTTTCAGATCGAAAAATACTGCTAATAAAATAACCACGCGCTTTTGGGATGAACCGCTGCAGCTACAAACACTACGAAAGGTGAGCTTTCTATTGCGCCGTCGAGAAAAATCGGTTGTCGGTCCCTTTAAAGGAGTACTGACAGGATTTTGAAGTGCAGCAAAACGGACGTTTTTGGTTTCCTTGGCATGTAGTGTTAACGCTCTCCCCACACCGCATCCGGGAAACACGTATATTTAAGTTTGATTTTAAAGTTCTCATCTCCCAGAATCTGCAAGGCAGCTTCACCGCATGGAGAGCCCTATGACGTTTCAAGTCAGCTCACTTGGTTTGCGAAGTCTGGGTTCTGCATGCAGCCTAAATCACAGAAATCGCTGTCGGAGGCACTGGACGACAGTTCACTTATCATGAACCACGTTCGACTGACAGCAAAGGACAGCAGGTGCATATTTCGTGGGTTGCAGTCTGCCCGTGACGTCACGGGCAGACTGGACACGTCACTATGAAGCCGCCCTCTCGAAGCCGAAACTGCTGGTTGAAAGAAGCGGTATTAAAAATATATGAATTGCATCCCCAGGCACCACGACATTCTTTTTAGGGTTCTCGACACCCGTGCTTTCAATTAGAGCAACAACCCGAAAAATTTTAAAATTCATGTCAGTACTCCTTTAAGGTGCTCTGACATCGCACGGGCCTCTAGCATTTAGTCTCCACCTAAATGGGACCACCGCGGCCGGAATCGAACCCGCGACTTTCGGGTGAAAAAGTAAAAAAGAAAATTGAGTGCAGCACGTGTGGATGTGTTCTCTGACGACTGCTCGTTCGCAATCACTCGCAGCTGTGGTCTGTTGTTCAATACGGACGAGATAACATATCAAATCAATGCGAGAATCGGTCCTGGTACAACAGTTCGCTAAGCAAGAAAATACACAATCACATATTGCGACTAAATCATTCAGTGCGCAGGTGTAGAGCCGCACACACATGAAGATTTCGGCGCGGCTAGCTCAGCGCAATTTTCTGCTGTTTTCGTTGGCTTGGCCAGCGGAGTGAGGAAACAAGAGCGTCATACCGCGGAGTGCTAACGTGATTCGAGAGCTGAAAAGCGCACACCTCCGCCCTCGAAGGTCGCCCCTGCTGCGAGGAGGCGCCGGCTGGAAGGAGAGGAGGGCGCGGCCAGTACCGCGGCGGAAGCCCACAGTGACCGTGCGAGTGGACGCATTCGGTGCACGTGCGATTTTCTCCAGCCCTCAGCCTACGAGGAAACGCTCGCCAAGCACCAATGGCAGTCTGCTGTGACAAACAGCGGCGTGGTCGCAGCCATCCGAATGGTGGCTGACGCACAACACCTGGCGGTCATTTGTACTAAATAGGTGCCCTCGGCTAACCCTCCCTTCTACCACCACCACGTAGGAATCCCCACGAAGTTGATTCATAGTTAACTGGAGAAACAGCAACGCAGAAGGTGAAAGGACACGCTGTACGAGTGCTATCAGCGCTTGTCCAGTCTTCTGCGTCTTTTTGCCCTCCCAAGGTGATAGCAGGAATCTTATCTGGATAGTGCGACTAAACATGGAAACAAGAAGAGAGGAAACGGGCGCGACAAGCGCTAACTTTCAACAATGAAAATTTATTTCCGGATGCGGTCGTACCTAGAGTTACTGCATATACAGTAACTCTAGTCGTACCTATACACCCCAAAAAACCACGTGCACAACAATATCACTTTTAACATACGCGTACCTGCTGCATGACGATAAATTGATACCGGTATATCAATGATGGTGCAAAAAGTCCGTTGTGAGCCATGACACTTCTTAAAACACTGCTTGAGCGGGTGATGAGACCACAACATAACTGTTTGGGCGATAAATGTCAGAGGTTGTCAAGTTGTTACGTATACAGGCCGTGATGGAATGGTGTGTTCCCAACACACTTTTTGTAAGCAGTCCCATACGAGTGAGCAGTGTTTGGCGTGCTCAGTCTCGAACATATTCGGCTTTTGCATGTAATCGCCAAACTGTGTATGCCCTGAAACAAAGCACTGTGTAAGGGTAGCATGGACTTTAGATATGTTCCATAAAGAAATTGTGGTACGTAATTACGGTGTGATAATCCTACGCTTATGTCTTACCCAAAGCCCAAGTACTATTGAGCTTTGGTATTTGATTTTGAGTGGTCATTTCGGCGCAGTAGCCGTGTTATACGTCTGTGTTTGTTTTTGTTATTACTATTTAGACTTGCTCGAACTTACTTTTCTTGAAGGATCACATTGGCAAGCCAGTCTGCTGCACGGGAAGATAATGCGTTTTTCATGCGAGCTGTTATCGCTGCACGGTTTGCTTTTCCCTTTGCGTCGTACTCTTTTAGGAGCCCGAATACCTCCTACGACGTTCGTGCCGTCCGGTCTTTCGTTTCCCTCAGGGAAGACTGACCGGTCGGGAAGCTCAGACGCCTAGTTGAGGTGCGGGCGGCATTTATCGGAAGAATAACTGAAGCGGAATGCGGAGGGATCCCGGCAGATGACATTTCAGAGAACCCCCGAGTGAGTGAGGGCTGCAGTGCAAGAAATACAATTGAAAAGCTCGCCCGCTTCGTTGAAAGGGCGCCTCGAACACCTTTGTAATGGGCGTTCGTTCGCTGTGATGCTCGAATGACTCCGCCACTGTCAGTTACAGGTCATGTGCTTGCAAGTTGAAAATAGTGGCTCAGTACCTTCATTCGGGCAGCTGAAATGCTCCCCGCAAATATAGTGCCTTTTAACTAACTGCATTTACACACACACACACACACACACACACACACACACACACACACACACACACACACACACACACACACACACACACACACACACACACACACACACACACAATAGGTACTTCGTGAATGGCATTACAGTATACCGTCCTCACAGTCATCGTGCTGCTGCCGTCACACGCATGCTCGCGTGAGACACACCGCTGTTCGTCTTCAGAAAACACGGTGGAGTGCTTTGCGTAATCCCGAAAGGCGCGGGGTAGCCAGCGACCATAAAAAATGCTTGGCATAGCGCACATTTTAATGTGTGTCTGACAAACGCAATAAAATGTGTGAGGTCTTCAATGGTCTTCTGAGTTTGTGGTATTGGCTCTTGGGAGGCGGCTAACTATGTGAGGTCCATGTGGTCAACGAAGGTCCGTGCGTAAATGAACACGCTGTTTTGGTCGCCGCCCGTCGGTGGGATATAAGAGTGGTTAGCTGCTATGAAGTAGATAGATGATGATGATGGTGATGATGATGATGATGATGATATGTGGTTTGTAATGGCGCAAGGATCAGGTGTGGTACATGAAGGTGAGGTGGCTGCGCGATTTTGCTAAGATCTTGGGCTGATGTCTTCTTTGTCGTCAATCCAAATTAGGACTCAGTGCTCGAAACCGAAATAATGTAATGGTTATGTTGCGAACATTCACTAATATTAAGCAAGGTGATTTTGAATAGAACGAGGGAACATTTAACCTCAGAAACAGGCTGTGTTTATAAAGAGGCATCTCTACCAAAGGTCACGCTGATATTATGTCTTGAGGAAAATCTCTGCTGTGTAACTCTATATATTGATTTCATACATCTGATTCAGTAAAGATACCAGCAAGATAAATGGCGGTATCTTTACTGCTGGATTGCAGAGCAAAAGTTTTTACTAGAGCTTCGATCATTTCGACAATCAACAATTTATCCTTTTAGTTTTACAAAAGCCATGGTTAAGACAAAATGATTGCCGCTTATGTTCGGATTATGCGCATATCCTTACGAAATTCTGGAGCACGCTTGAGCTTCGCCTTGAAGAGAAGAACGCGATGGGGTAATCGGACCGGCATCGCTTTCGCTATCGCTAGCCTGGCTTCTCGATGGACAACACAACCGTGCCGCAAGGAAAGGAACGTCTGTGCGCCCGTAAACTGGCCCTTTCAAACTATCCCAGGATGCCTACTGCAAGTACAATTGCGAAGCGCCCACTATACGACATAATTCTTCCTTTTGCGAGTTGGCGACGTACCCACTACGCGCGCGTAAGGCAACACGCGCACCATGCGCAGCTGCACACGTTGTTGATAATGATAATTAACTTTGCACGTGCGGCTTGTAATTGGTGGGCCTTTAAACCAACCATTCGTAGCGCAATTCACATGTTTTGACGCCTGGTGTGATTCTACGCTTCTGCCGCGCAATGTTACATGTGTCAATGACCCTCCTCGCACTACGTAACATTCACGTAGTGTTTTTTTCCGAAGCAATATGAGCACTGGCTTGGCTCTGTGGTAGAACACCTGCTTGCCACGCACAAGTCCGGGGTTGGATTCTCCCTCGAACAGGAGCTTTTTTTTTCCCCCTTATTTGCATCTATCTCGAATTTTCGCTCACGAACAACGCTGATTTTTTGCTCACAACCAAATACACCGACGCCGGAATTTCTGCGAAACGAGCTCTTTAACGCTGTCGCGTTAAAAGTTGAGAGACGGTGTCCTTATTCTTCACGAAAGCGCGCGGGGCAGTGTTCCCTAGGAATGAACACTGTCAGCGTGTTCGAAAAGAGAGCCCGTGCTTAGCGTCGTGCGCCGGAAACCCGCGAAATAAAGCAGATCGGACGACGAGAAAATCGACCACGTACTACGTTCGGGGCGAAGCGCATGAACGGGCATATTGCTGACTTATTGCTCACCTGGGATCAGATACGGTGCCTGGCGGATCGACCGTTTTCAGCCGCGCTTGTCGCCGCCGCATCAGAGTCGTGACGTGCTTCCCACCCGGCCATGTCGATCCCGGAGTGCCTTATTTGTGGGTGTGTGCGCTTTCCTGCACAGATATATACTTCGCAGCTTTCTTCACACCTTAATAGAAAACCATGTCTCACGCAGCGCTTCAATGGTTGGCAGAACCGTTCACGCTTCTATAGGTTCTACCGCTGTAAGTCGCTTTCGGTAGCTCACTTTAATTCCATCTTGTCCTTGGTCCAGCTTGCCTCGCGTGAGGAGCGCCGTCACTGAGAGCCGGTGATCAAACGACGTGATATTGCTCGTCATGCTGACGCGAAAACAACAGCATAAATATCCGTCACAAGATAGAAAACAATGAGAAATGATAACACGTGCGATGACTGCATGATTCCAAAGTTCACTCAGTTCGAAACAAAATTACCTAAAGCAACAAGCCATCACGAGGTTTGCCTTCACTACCTTTCTTTAAATGCGAAGCATTTCATACCGAACCCAAGGCACTTCGAGCGTTTCTAGTCACGTATCTATCTATCTATCTATCTATCTATCTATCTATCTATCTATCTATCTATCTATCTATCTATCTATCTATCTATCTATCTATCTATCTATCTATCTATCTATCTATCTATCTATCTATCTATCTATCTACAGTCTAAGGCAAAAGGGTGTATGTTTCGTCCCTTTGGGGACTAATAGGGCTGCCACAACCATTAATCCTTTAAGGACTAACGGCACCGAGTCTAACAGTTAATCCCCATGCATCTAACTATTAGTCCCAACAGTTACCCTATTCGGATGAACGTTTTATTCCTAGTTCAAATGAACCGTTAATCCCTAGGGATGATTTTCTGCAGTTACTCTCCGCAAGGCTTAATACTATTTTCGTGTGTTTTTTCCACGGTGAGCAACAAATGGCGCGGAAAAGAACACGCGAAAAAATATTTAGTCATGCGTGTATCACTGCTTTCGCAGTCAATGCGACCACGAAAGACAAAAGTGAGACAATGAATCGTTTTATTTTTCTCTATACATATGAAGTTTCTGCTTTCTTTCATTGAATTCACTGTAAAATGTCCAACACAGGTCCAGCCGCGTTGTCATATCTAGCACCGTCCTTTTTGTGAAGGTGCTCCAACGGAAGCGACAGATGACTGGCATTGCACGCGCCAGCACACACAGAATTCTGCAAGTTGTGGACAACGGTTGCATCCTGCAAAGCGCAAAAAGATTTCAAATAGTTAGTCACACGTGACAGGGAGGATGAAGGCGCACGCACATGGCAAGTACGTGCAAGCTGAAATAAAAACACAGGTCTAAAATATGACATGCAAACAATTTCACCGCGATGTCATATGTCATTAAAGACTCATTTCGAACCACATGGAGCAACAGCTCAAGTGCTGTAGCCGCAGCCATCACGCCGAGGCGCCGCCAACCACCGTGCCGCCAACGAGTCGGTGAGTTTTCTGCGAGCGGCGTCATATACAGCTCGAGCAAGCCCGTCAGCCGCCGCTGCCGCCAGCGGATCTCAAGCAGAAGAGCGAGCGAACGCGGGGCCGCCGCCATGAACGGCGCCGAGCTACTTGTCAGCGAGCGAGGGGGAAGCCGACGTTAACGGCGTGCAGTTTCCACTAAATTCCTCGAGAGAGCGGCAGTACAGCGAGCAAACGCGGCGGTGAGCTGCTTGCGAGCTAGCGACGGGGAAGCCGACGGTAATGGCGACCGGTTTCCACAGAGTTCCGAAGCACAGCTTAAGTCGGTAGCTAAAGCCCCCGCCAGCCCATATCGGTGCACTTCAAGCGCGCGGCATACAACCGAGCTCGTTGCCGGCCACCGCAATGCGTTTTGGACGAGTCGCAGCGCAGCGGCGAGGCCTCTGCCCAATATCGCGAGCCCGCAGCTCATCACTGCGGCGAACACTCCATGAGGGAGCGACGGCGGCCGACGGCACCGCGAAGGCCGACGCCCAAGCCGGCCTTCGCGGTGCATTTCCTGCACGCACAACACGATCGAGCCCGTTGCCGGCAAGCGCGATGCGTTTCGCGCACCCGACAGGTACGGCAGAATAAAGAACGGTGAAGAATGCAGCCATGCCACGTCTTGAAACTGCTTTGGAAAAAGACCCTATGCAGGAGTAATGTCGGTGCAGCGTCGATTGTGGTTACAGTGCTGGCTATCTACTTTTATAACGAAGCAATAAACATTACGTATGTACTCCTATGATACATCCGTCAGGCCGGGTTAACGTCAATTGTGGTTCCAGTGTGGGCTGCACTTTCACAGAAGTATAATAAACATTACGTTTGGATTCCTATGATTCAGCAAGCTACATTCAACGTGGCTCGTCCCCGGAGGAATACGCTAACGAAAGTTACGTATGATATTCACATCATCGTAAAATGAACTTAGTTTCGATAATACTCACGTCAGTGATCTAAAGTGAGTGCTGACATTACGTCAGACCTCAAATTACCCTTCAAACGCCAGTGTAGTCGAAGTGTCTGGTAAGGCCACGATGTGCATACTACGCTTACAAAGACACGCCGATCCATCTCGTAACGATTGGCTCAAAGCCAAGAAAATGCAGCATAGACAACTACTCGTTGATCGCTTCGCATAAAACCGATTCCCACAAGGCGTGGGATCTGCCTAAATTTTTTTTTTCAATGCGAAGCATTTCTTAGCGAATTCCTGCGACATTGAGCCTATCTGTCTGTCTGTCCACGACTTTGTGCTCTTCTGGCCGTTTCGTTAATGGCATGTATACCAAAGTGGATGTGCCATAAGATGACTGTATGAAGAACATAAATGACAGGTCATAACATGAAGACTATGACATCCATATCCTGAACGGCATGATTTATATGTCACAGTCTTGGTGTTCTTGCGGCCGCTTCCTTAACCTGATATATACCACAATTGGTATGACGTGATAAAAGTGTATGACGAACATAAGTGGCAGGTTGTAATATGGAAATCGATTACATGCATGTCATTTACGGCATGGCATACATGCCACGCTCATGGGGCGCTCGCATCCGTTTCGCTAGCTTGATATACAGCAAGATTGGTATTGCGTGACATGACTGCATGACGAACATAAGTGACAGGTCCTAACGTGCAAATAATGTCACGCATGTCATGTACAGCATGATTTACGTTACATGGTCTCGGGGCAGTGGCGACCGTTTAATTAAATGGATATATACCAAAATTGATAGGACGAGACATTTCTGTATGACGAACATAAATGACAGGTTGCAACATGGAAATCGGGAAATGCATGCCATGTACGGCGTGACGTACTTGCCACGCTCATGGTGCGCTCGCGGCCGGTTCGCTAGCTTGATTTACACCATTGGTATTGAGCGACGTGACTGTATGATGAACATAAATGACAGGTGCGCTTTCGTCCGTTTTGTTAACTAAACATATACCAAAATCGGTATGACATGATATGAACGCGTGACGAACATAAATGAAAGGTCATGCATTGTATATACCAGAATATTAGGGGTGTGCGAATATCAAATTTCTCGAATACGAATGGAATACGAATATCCACCCTCGAATATCGAATCGAATATCGAATATCAAAGGCAAAATGCCTCCACAGTAACAATATTTTATTTAACATGTAGCTATTTGAAAAAAAAAAACATTAACAGCCTGACTGGCAACAAAACATACGCTGCTATCTCCAGAACGCAATGTCCAGGCTAGCACAATGCATGTCACAACGCATGCAAATATCACGGCACAATGAAAGTAATGACTAGATGTTATCATGAATAAATATGAGTTGCTCCACATGATCAGGCAGCAGGCGCTCCCTTCTAACAGAGACACCCCCCTCCCTTGCCACTGAAAAGGCACGCTCGCTTGGAACAGAAGTGGCTGGTATAGGGAGGTACATGGGGCAAAGCTTTGCCAGACTGGGATATCTGAAGGTGCCTACAGTCCGCCACCAGTCACATGGGTCACTGTCTTTCTTCAGAAGTGGTCCCGCATAGTGAACGAGTGGTAGTGCGGCACGTTACGGCCGCATAATATTGAAAATGTACGGTTACATGATAGCCAACAGCGCTGCGCGTCGGAGATGCACCAGCAATAAATCATACGTATTGGGGCGCTCGTCGCAGGCAGATATGGTGCCTCCGTGTACTTACGATGTTTATCGCTCCTCTCTGCAACGTTTTAGCTATACGAAAGCAGCAGAAATGTGGAAGACGAGTTATTTTGTACATGATAATCGAATCGCATATTCGAATTTTTCGAATATTCGAAGTTATCGATATTCGAAACTTTTCGAATACACGATTTTCGAATCGAATACGAATATTTCGAATGTAACGACGAATATTCGAAACTTCCGAATATTCGCACACCCCTACAGAATATACGTTTCATTAGCATGGTATATAGACCAGAACACAGCGAGTTCCATGCGTAGCGCCATATTTGCATCGCGCGTCAGGCCATCTATCGCATATGCGACGAAACAACGTACCCGGGCTGCCATGCCAGCAGACGCTACACAGAGCGAACGCAAAACTCCCGAAACTCTGCCCGTCGGAGAGCGTGTTTCGCGTTTTTTCTAGCCTGGACATTTTCGCTGTTTTTATTGGAACATCAGGAACACCTTGCTCATGCAAGTCCACACTGCATACAGTACGTGCAGAGCAGGCTGCGGAACTAACCTCGTCAGGTACGTATACGCTGTTACATTTGTAAAAGAACGTCCTCGCTGTAGCACGCGTGAGTCGTAATTGCAATGTAGGCCGCGAAATAGCGAAACGATGTTTTGTTCCCGCATACTGCAAGTTGCGCACAAAGTTTCGTGAAAACTTGATCATTTTAACATGCATCGCGTAATAATTAGTGTACGTTTTGCGGGTAGTCTCGCGGAACGTAATTTTTGTTTCACGAGCGCTCTTACAATAATGCGTCTTGCTCACAAAAGCGTTCTATCAGAGAGTATCACCTGCAGTATCGTTTATCGATCCATTTTGGAAGCTATCGGCGCGATTTCAATCCTGCAACGATGATGCTTTACAAGCGAAACTGTGCTACTCTTAGTTAAGCGGATATTGACATAGGGGGAATCCAGCTGTCTCTTATCAAATGTGTGCTGTGTTAAATATGCTAAAAATTTAGCTGCTTGAGCTAGCGCTACGCCTGCGACGTAAAGGACACTGGCGCGAGTACTGTTTATACGTGCCAATGTATGTATTATGTGCAGCTGGATGCTTCGTGTCCGAATAAATTTGGGGGCATCAAACACTGATATGAAAGCACGAAATTCTGGCCAGCTGTGAAGGAACACCCTATACCATTTACTACCTTTTGAAGACGAAAGCTCGTAATCTTGAAGGCGTGGATGCCACCAAAAGCACTAAAGGTTGACACTACGTTGTAAGTGGCAAAGCCAAAGCATGCCGATTGCTTGCGCTTGAAAGCACCACCTTGCACTACATTTTCGTCAAAGGAGACGCTGAAACGTAGCGGGCACCAGGGCTAGGCAGTATCGCGATACAAGAGTATCGCGATAGTATTTCAGAGATACTTTTGAGTATTTGTATTTCTGTATCGAGATGCATTTCAAAAATGTATTTGTATCTCAGTAGTGAAATACTTTTAAGATGTATCGTTTGTATCGCGATACTATGCAAGACACGGTATCTCGTTACAATATTTTTTGTCGGAAATGAGTTGAGGCGTGTTTCCAAGGGAGGGAATGACGGCTTTTTTTGTTTGTTTTTATGCCAAGACAAGCAAAGGAGCGCCGCCGGTCGCTGACAGAAAGGCGGCGATGGCTTAATTAGCCTAGAACCCATGTGGTAAAGCGTGCGACGCCACAGACGGCAGAATCGCGGAGGCAGTGTTGTCGGCCTCTGCCGACAAAAGTCGCTGTCTCTCAAGGCCAGTGCAGCACACGAAATTTTTTTCGGGTGACAAGCCATTACTTCGGGACCCCCCGCGCGGATACCACCTTGGAAACGAGGCTTTGCAATGCTTAGCGTGCGTTCAGTTCTCAAAGTGGCGGCACTTCGAAAAGCAGTTCCCATTGTCGCGGAGGAAGTACAGAAGATGGCTATCTTTGTCGCCATTCAGCCACCTCTCCAGCGTGTCGGGGTGCGTTCCTGAATGATTACAAGCGTGAAACGGACTTTTGTGGTACCAGGCTCCCCCACCACCGGAGCCGACTTCACTTGTTGCGGCTTCCTGAAATGGGTGCTGGTAGCGTCGGTGATGGTGGCAGCTTTTTGAAGAATGACCCTTTCGGCCCAAGCCACGAGTGCTTGCTGTAGTTTGATGGGGCGCTCTGAGCAGCTGTCCCCGTTTCCACGTTTGTTTAGAGAGCTGGTAGGAGCGACTTGGGAGGGCTTAAATCCTTTCACCCCCAAATAACATGCCTTTAGGAAGCCAATGTTTGAATTGTGCAGTTGTGACGTATTGGGTTCCATCGCGCGTAGGTAACCGACTTCGGCTTCTGAACGGTCAGGACAACCCACGTGAGGGCGGACGTGTTGCGGTATCTAGATGACCCGAGAAGAGATATCGCCACGCTTCAGGGCTATACGGCTATGAAGGCTGTATGATGATGATGATGATGCAAACTTTATTGGGGTCCAGAGAAGACGCAGGGGAGACCCCGCGCTGTATTTACTCACAATAACACGAATTTGTGGTCGTCTGAAGCGGTAGAGATACTTTTCTTCTTTCGCGAGCGTTCTGCTGAGGCCGAACCAACACTGTCTAGAAAACAGCCTATTTGAGATGCTCACACAGCAACCTTCTCAGCAAAGCAGATCTTATGTGCAAAATAAATGCATAGCTTTTCTCAGTTCACTAGTGTTCATCAGTGATTCGAGTGATTTGCTTACACTATTCTATTTCTAGCATAGCTCATTTTGTTGTCACCAAGTATGTCGATTTCTGTCTAATGCTTGTTACTCTTGCTGTGAAATAGTGTACTTGTTTATTGCAATTGATGCGTGTAATTATGTCATCATTACTAATTATATACTTTGTAGCCTCCCCCCTCTGTAATGTCTTAATGGCGCTGAAGGCACCGTAATAAATAAATAAATGAACTTAAAGGGACCGACAACTGCCCAGAACATGAAATGAGATGACTGCACTGATGGAAAGATTGTCCGTCGCATTGGCTCAAACCAACCCTGTTTATCTCGTGAGAGGCGGATTTATATTTTTATTTCTTCATTGAAAGTCCTGAAAAATGACCTTTGGCGCCTCTGGCGGCAAAATCATACACGGTCCGATGAAGCCGGTCACGTGACCATTGATTGGTGTATGCGTTCGATGACTTTTCTGTTAGTACTGAAATATTGTTAATTTCTTTATATTAAAAGATAGTACTCCATATAAATGTACATATAGGCCTGCTTTAGTTGTATGCAACAAAGTGGCGCTGCCTCCGCTTGGCGCAATGATCCCATGCCGCGAAAAGCCATCCATGACACAGGCGCAGGCAACGTTGGTCGCAGGCGCGCACAACGCTGTACAAATACCGAGAAGGTGTATAAAGCCACGTCATCTCATTGTAACAGCTTGCTATTTTCAAAAATGGTTGGAAAGCTCAAAATAAAGGTGGTTAAGCATAGCTATACCTGAAAAAAAAAAAAGGACTGCAGATTATTGCTTTCAGTCGTGCTCATGTGCCCTGAAATTACACACCTACAGCAAGACAGTCCTCGCTTCTACAGTGCCTGCATCGACCAGAAGTGCACCTTAGAATACCAGCAATCACGACGAAAACAAGAATGACATCGGTTGAACTCAAACAGGCAACACATGAGGAATACAATGGTAGTATCTCTATTTAAACTGATGATAAGTTACGGCTAGAAGCTGAACCACCGCAGTGGTTGAGCTTGTCTTGTAGTTAATTTCCCTGTCTTTCCTCAGTCTCTCTCTCATGCTACATAATTAGAATATCGAGTTATATTTCAATGGGTTACTAGTCAATGCGCAATCAAACAAAACAGAAATATGGCTCGTACATATTGGAAAACCCGTCTCATTCCCGTCTCCCACTGCGACACGCGACACATCTTGCAAGGATTTGAACGAGAACTGTGCGTGTCGAAAATAGTATAAATGGAGAACAACGTCACCAGTCTATGCGTAAGTGACTTCCAGCTTTGAGTGCCAGCTATAGACTTTCAACTACGACGACACCTTCTTACGTCAGTTGGGCCCTCGCTAGATTACTTTCTATTTCGAAGTAAGCGCGTGCCATCTAAAATACGTTCGTACGGTCACAACGACGAGGATGCATATGGTCACTCCACCGTCCAAGGCACACTGCACTTAAACATCGGCGCGAACAGGAACCGTGTTTACTTTCTCCTCGTCAAACCTTTTCACTACGCAAAATGTTAGGCCATGAAAAGCCCAGAATCGACAAGGAACGAAAGCACTTGAATGCTTCCTTGGAGACTCACGATTCGAGCTCACGCATCATGCTTGGATCTCGTTTTTTCATCGGAACCTGAATATCCCACTAATTATTACAACGAGAACATATCGGTAGTGGCTTTTATTATCTGTGCTTTTATGTACTCCTCTGTTTTACTCGAGGATAGCCGAAAGCGATTCTTCTTTACAGTATTCTATACCAATGCAACTAATTGAAAAGGAGTGCACTTTGCCGATAAACTACTGCAACTTGTTGCTGTAATTGCCAACAGCCTTTGCTTTTCACAGTGACGCATTCCTTATCTCTTTCGTCCTGTGGGCGTAGTTTTCCCGCGCAAGTGGAGCTCGCCCGCAGTCGAAGAGGCACTCGTGTAATATGAGCGCCCGCGCTGCGGCTTTGCTAAGCGGCTGATCGCAAGACAAAACTTGCTGCACCATGCAACCTGGCTGCGTATTTGTTGTTTTGGAGCAGCTGCTTTGTGATTATGTCGGGCACGGTTAATTTAAATAACTAGTCCATAACGAATGGGGCGGCCGCTAAGCTGTCTTGGTCACATGTGACGCATTATAACTTGTTAGCAACCAAAATATTGCAAGTTTCTTCTTACGCAGAATGGTAGACAACGTGTTTCAATTCGGAGAGATATAAAAATAAAATAAAAATATCCTTTTTGAGAAAACCATTTTCAAAATTCGGCCTTTTTGGTAAACCACATACGTTTCAGCACAATTTTGAAGTAAATCTGAGCGCGAAAAAACTACGAAAATTATTTTAAAAGAAAGCGCGAACATCAGAGTCAATGTGCACCGACTGTTATTATCCTCCGTTTAACTCGTCTGTATACATACGTTCGTGAAATACAGATATTTTATGTGGTTTGCCGTGTTTGTTATTTCATTACTCAAAAGTCATTCGACGGCCAAGAGAAATAAAATCTCATAAGATTGTATTTCACTTGTTCTTTGATGGCAATAAACATTGTGATCAAGAAGTGCACTGTTTTTTCGCCAAGTGCGCTCAAACTTCAGAAATCGCGAAATTTGCGGAAAAGTGTTTTCTTTTTGCGGCCAAAGTTGATAGATTTTTTTTTCAGGCAAAGAAATATTTTTTTAGCAAAACTAACATCGAAGCCATTGCTCTATGTCTAATACCTGCGCCTACAGTAAATTTCATCAAAATTGGGAATAGTGGCCGGGGCCTCGTGTTCGTTCTTTGGACACAACCCAGACGCGGCGGATCCCTTCCAATGTGGACGAAATGAAAGAAAGTTCGTGTTTTCTGATACTCTTCAGATACTGCAGTGCTTGAAGTTATTCCCGCGACCTTGTCTTTCGTGACCGTGTTTGTAAATAAATAAATAAATGAATGAATGAATGAATAAATAAATAAATAAATAAATAAATAAATAAATAAATAAATAAATAAATAAATAAATAAAATGCGCTTTCGACACCAGCAAAGTAACACATCCCGATCGCTACACTGACAAATTTTCCGTACTAACGCATACGGAGAAATGTTTTATCTCAAGGATCATCGTCAAAAGTAGCATCCACTTTCCTCTGCGCCAGCTACAATCCACGGAAAGTCACCTTCGCGATTGGGCAAGCGGCGTAAAACAAGAGCTGAATGCGTAATAAATTGGACGTTATCCGACACGGTCGGCAGTACTAGGAACGCACGCGAGGTGAGCCACGGCCTTGCGGTCTGCGTCCGGAACTTCTTGCGGGCTGAGCCCTTATGCGAACATTGCACATTCATTTGCAGGAGCTCCCAGACAAGAGTTTATGCGTATCTGTCGGGCACTTCCTTAAGCCCTGATCGAAAAACAAGGGAGCAATCGAAATACCCCGCTATTGCGATGACAAAGAAAAGTGCACTATAATCTGACTTCGGGCGCTTTGACCGTGCTGAATGCAAGATGAGATGCGCAACGAGGAGGCAAATGTTCAGTCCTATGAAATGTCCACACAGCGAGTTCACTCAGCAGACATGTAGACTTGCGAGATGTAGCCTATAATCGCCGCGTCTTAAACGCAGCCGCAGTGTGCGAATAAACAAATGCTACATAGACCCAAAAACACGACAAACACGCAACGAAGAACAGCTGTTAATAGCTGATGCGAAGAATGATCTTTATACGACTTAATATCTTTGCGATATTTTTTATTCCTTTAAATAACGGACGAAACAACCTTTCGGGTACAGAAATCTTCTGATAGCCTGAGCCGCGCAGCGCAGGCAATCACATGACGTCAGAATTTCACGACGCAACTATGCGACTAAACCCGGCTTACGCGCGACGTTTGCCCAATGACTAACGCTGCTTTAGATTTTTTTTTTATTGGAGACAGCACTAATGGATTGCTGGATTGATACAGTGGTGAAAGCCACCGCGCTCAACACTGCAGACATAATGGCGATGCGCTGGCTGACTGCACTGTAAAAAATAGTTGTAAATTTACAGATAAAATACATGAAATTTCTGTACCGCGAAAGAAACTTTCTGTAAATGTACCATGAAGGAAATCTGTTAAAGAGAGAAACCGAAATTTCCTGTTATTCGTGACCTTCAGCAAAACAAACGACTCAAAATTGAACCTCCACAGTTTTAAATACTTCAAAGATTACAAATGTTCATGAAATAACATTTCATGTTTTTCTGGTTTCTCCCACAATGCTATTTTGATTGATTAATATTGAGAGCCCTTTCTGCGGTTCTGCGTTCATGCCTCGCGGGCCCCTGCATTTACAAGATGGCTACCGCTCACGTCGAAGCGCGGCTACGCGCATGGCTGCATTGTAAAGCGCGGCACCCTCCTGCTCCTGCTTTTTGTGCGTCTGTCATTGAAAGGTGGGTGGTTTGCTTCTCACTAGACTTCCTTACAACAAGAACTCGTTGATGTGCCTGCCCGCTTTCGAAATTCGCTCTCGCGTAGTTTCTAAATCAGCTTTGCGTCGGCAGCGCGTGCGACCACAACGTTGTGCGAGAGCCGGAATTCCTTCCATGCTCTGGTAGAAACGCTGAAGAGGCCTTGTAAGTGGGTGCTTGAGGGAACGCCTGCTGTTGTACCACGTTTATTTCTTTGCTGGTAGCGGCAGCGAACGTCAAGGTATGCGAATTTGTACTTGGACGGTTGCAGAGCGCATACTACAGCGTTCGCAGCGCACTTCATGTGCGTTCTCTGCGGGCAGCCATTAACGAGGTCTCGCTGAACAGAATAATGAGAGGTATTTGTTAACCTTACCCGCTTTTTTTCTTTATTACATCAAACCTGTGTATTCTGTGTTTCTGCACCTATTTTTTTTCTTGATGCTTGGCCCGATTTTCTCTAAAAACTAATGAAGTGTGTATAACTCAACTCAGCTAACCGAGCGACGTTACAGAGCATATAATTCTTTCTTTTTTTAATGAAAGTGCAAACGTTTCCTTTTTTTGTGTGTTTATCTACGTGTAATAGGTAGCTTTCTCCTGCATAGTGAACATGGCCCTGAGCAATGTTGTTGCGGCTTGGTGTACGGCGTTTAGTGTTTTGTAGTGGTCATTGCATGATAAGTTCTGCTTGGTTGTATAATGCTGTGTATCTTGAACATTGCTGGCGGGAATGTGCGAACGCATAGCTTCTTGGCGTAGTATCATTGGATGACCTTCCTTACGAAGCTTTAAGTTCCTGCCGAAAGATAGATAACCTAGGTAAACCTAGTTTACCGAATGGACGTGTGGGGCACATCCACTCGGTAAACTGATACCTCGATTGACTAGCCAATGGGGCCCGGGCTTGACGTGTACACGCGCTACCTCGCGTCATCGCATTCCGCCTGCGTTGCGGTGGAGCACGTCTTCTCCTCGGTAGGAGAAACTCGGCGCGTTTCGGATTGGCGTG
Organism: Rhipicephalus sanguineus; assembly: GCF_013339695.2. Taxonomy (NCBI): domain Eukaryota; kingdom Metazoa; phylum Arthropoda; class Arachnida; order Ixodida; family Ixodidae; genus Rhipicephalus; species Rhipicephalus sanguineus. The sequence goes on from NC_051177.1 coordinate 16,448,184, forward strand.
TTCCCTGCTGAAGCCCATGTTAGATACGCGGTTGTTATCCGTGGTTTACGCACAACGGCGTGAAGCCGTGAACACCTCTGTAAAGTGGGCTCAAGTGCGCTCGTAGTACGGGCGGTGAATCGTGGCACGTGTCACATGTGATCTCTAAGTGAGCACCAACGCCGACGCCGCTGTTCTAGCCGTGCGTAAAGGCTTATTGTGGACATCTATCGTGACTACCTTTAAACAATCCCGGTTTTCGGAGAGGCGGACTTTGTTTTTAGTGGCGTATTGAAGGGCGAATGAATCTTTCGTTGGCTCTCGCCCGTTTTGTTCACCAGTGCTTGGCGGCAGTAGTTATTAGACTTCCATCGTCGAACAAAAGTACCGACACAAAGTTTGAATGACGCAACCAAGTCTGTTCGAGATGTGTGTACGAGATGTGTTCGCCGCTGAACGCAAAATTTTTTAGCTCTTTGAGGCGCACGTTCTGTCGCGCGTGAGGTTAAGGGCGTTTAAAAAAAAAAAAAAAAACATGCGCACGTTTTGGTCGACAGCTTTAGAAGGACATCCGTTCTATACCTCCGCCCTATCGACATGTAGGCCACAAAAAGAGCAGCTTGGCAGGTAACAGCGGCTCCCGAACTGATCAGACGACTGGCATATGACGGAATGGTCTGTGTGTTTTGCCAGCCATGCTATACCGTGACAGATGGGCTTTGTTTATTTGACGGTGTTGTTTCCTGCCAAATGACGCCATGCGAAACAAACTGTAATTACGCTAATATTACCACTGAAAAAATAACATCTACTCCTTTAAGCGCATCACTCCTTGAATGAAGCGAATTGCTCATTAGAAATGTTCTGCGATTTGTAAACGTTCACAATATTCTATAGATTTTGAACATATATATTGTGTTGCTCTTTTGCGGGGAAGCAAATTTCATGCTATGTATAGTTTACAGCACGTAATAGGCAGGAATTGGAGTACCAGGGTGGGGGTTCAACCCCCCCCCCCCAATTAATTGTAAGATTTTGCATGTCTAAATATGCACGCACGAACATACATAAAGAGCGGTTGAACCCCTCCCCCGAAAAGAATTTCTGGCTACGGCCCTGCAGGCAGGTGCAACTCGTCTTCTGGCCCAATGGCTTAGCCCAACTCGAACGAGTTTTTCAGCAAAAATAAAAACCAATTGACCCTCTCCTTTTCATAAAACGAAGGACATTTTGCTCCATCTCAGGTGGCAAGTTTTCCCAGATTGATACAGATCATTGGACAAATTTCCCCACCACGTGCCCTTTATAAATTGATTCCTGGTAACGAAAAAGTATGACGGAAATCGCAACTTGGTGGCTCGCTAGCCCAAATAATGAAATAGTCGACGCGAAGCAACCGTCATTGCGCATGCATTGTTGATTCCTTGCGTAAACACTTTCTGCAATGGAGGTTCACTGAGCGCGTCCACGTGCTCTGGTGTTATTCGTCTGCGTACTTAGCCTCACGTCCGTGCAAATGCGCATGCCTTTAAAGGCTTTTTGAAAGCATTAGGAATATGTTTCAATTAGGTATAGCATTTAAGTTAAAGATTCATTATCTCTGAATTGGCAAAAATGTTTGTCACAGTCAGGCATTAGCCTCCTTTCCTTTCTCTTTAGAGCTTTAAAGAAGTGCTTACCGTTATAACAGACTTTTCTATTTCTTTCGGTAATTGCAATTTTTTTATTTATTTCAGCGATGTATGTCTGCAGTCTCTGTTGTACCACCGAGACGTCTGTGCCACGTTTCATGAAGTATGCCGCACTGCACAAAAACATGAATGCATTCTGCATGAAGTGCCCATTGGAACAACACAGAAAAGTTTTCCGAGAGTTCCTTCTCTGAGCTAGTGCTACGAGATACCGAGGACGAAAATAGGACTGTAAAGAAAACGAATAGTCCAAAAGGATTTATATGGTTTTGTGTCATGGAAGCCCAAATTACCTGCACTAAGACACAACAAAATGGATTAAACTAAGTTGGCACTGATGCTATAGCGCCCTAAGGTGGTGCTGCGTCTCTAGCTACCAGAAGGTAAGAGAATTATTTGACAGTGGCCTGCTCCTCAAATTGTTCGCTGCTTTAATTTACCTTCTATTATTGAGAGCATTTATTTATTTTTATTTTATATCACATCTACAATGTATGTAGTTCGATAAAAAATATTGTCTAACTTTTTAATTGTCTTCGTACGCTTGTTCGAACTCCAGGGTACATGAGTTTTAATGGCTACTTATCGCATAATTAACTTCATAACCTTTATTATTGCAGGCAAGTACAAGTGAAGATCACGTCGGAGACGTGCCGTGCTCCCCTTTCGTCATTGCCAAAGGTATTGTTATGGATACTTGCAATATATTGCTGAATATTTCTAAACAGGAAATATTTTGTTCCAGGAAAGAGCTTTCTGACTGCCGGGGTATTTACCATCTGTATTGATACCCATGCTGTGATCGAATCCACCACACGGTGCCAGGCATTCAAGTTGATGTTCTTTACACACTTCACCTTTACTATTGAATACCGCAAGGAGGTCAGCCTAACCTTGTTGTTCACACAAAGGTAAAACTTAATGTGATTTTTCTGACTTCTCTGAACAATATTCATGCAACTTACTTAGATAATGCCACATTAGATAGTACAAAAGTAGGCAAGTACTGGGTAATTTCCAATATCTGATACTACACTCCCACTTGGCTAAGTCAGTGAGGGTTCTGATGGAGGGTATGACTAAATGGAAATGTTCAGCTTAAGTGTAAAACTGTCTGCGGGAATCCTGAGCGGTCATGAAAGATTTTAAGTAATAACGTTAGTATATGGAGCGGTTGACGTGTGAAGTATTTTTAATCAATGTTTAATGAGGCTTTCTAAGGGTCACCAAGTAACATGAAAATTTTCATTATTTAAATAAGAGATAGCACTTTTTTATGCAGTTCTGCTGCCGGAGCAAGGTGTGTGTCCGGGCTAGTTGGTATACCATAATTGTGAGCACAACGCAGAAAGAGAAAGAGACATAATAAACAAAGGACCGACGTGCAATCAAGCTAGAATTACCTGTAAGCAAAATGGGCACAGACTGCATCAGCGACACGTCTATAAGTTTATTTGGCATCTATAGCTACACACGACTTTTTCATATCGCTTATTGTTTGCGATGAACATGTGCACGCATGCGCTTTAGGATGAGTATGTTCTTTCCCTGATTGTCTGGGGCAATGCCATCAAATCCGTGGTGAAAGTTGTGCCCGTGGTGTCCCATCATCCACTTTGTCCGGTTCTATCGCGCTACAATGGTTTCAGTGTAATTTTTAGCAGATCGAAATTGTGAAACCCATAGTGGCTACTATGCAATCATGCGTGTGCACTTAAAAAATCGGATAGTTCGGCGGTGTTCTCCGGTCCCAGCAAGCACATGCATTGTTTAATAACACCTTCGTTTTGTTTAATAGCATGGTAGCATTGTTTTGACTTTGGGCTATGCGCGCACAATGTCGCAAAGCTCATACATGGTGGAAGCTGTTGAAGGTGAGGACCTTCAGCGGCACTCCTCAAGTTCACATAAAACTCGCTTGTTACATTCCGATAGACAAACGATCAGCTGCCGGCCAATTTTTCGGCGACAAAATCATCACGTGGGCATGGTGGTGTTGCTCGCGGAGGTACGTAATAAGGGATGGGTTGAGAAAACGTTTCGGCTTAGTACACGGGGTCTTGGGCCGCGGTCTCATTGTGAACGATGAACCTAATGACAGGAATCGTGGCTTTTACTCCTACGCAAAATAGGTACTGGATTTGCGCATTCATAAAAAAAAAAGAAAATGCATTGATATAATATTCATTTGTTTATTTTTTTCTTGATACTCTCGATAATTGGGCATTCGGTTAATTCAGGCGTTTTTTTCGGACCCGTGAAATCCGAATTAATGAGTTTTTATTGTATTTAGGTGAGTGTTTAAAAGCACATGAACCTTGCTCTGTGAGGAGCATCATTTCCTTTAAAGTCCTTACACTGCAATAAATGCAATTTATCGAAACCATAATGCAATTTTATAGAAATGAATCTCCATCTGGATCGTGAGGTAATTTTTTTAACTGATTCCACACACACCTCAAAGAGGCAATGCGAGGGTTTCTTGAGCGCTCTACCAACATAATCAATGTTGTTCTCCGTGTGGTCCATTACGTTCAGCATAGTCATGCGACAGCGTGGTGCACCTAAAAATATCACTATTCGTTTTTAGGGCAGCCGCAGCAGTCAACCCTGACAGAGGAAGCAAGGTCGAGAAGTCAAGGAAGCAGCGCCGCCTCACACCACAAAGACCAACTTAATCAAAGCTCTGCGAGACTATGAATGCTAAGTGTTACAACGAAAAATTTGCAGTGTCATTATGAATATACCGTATTTACTCGAATCTAAGCCGATGTTTTTTTTTTTCAAAAAAACGATGTGCGAAAGGGGGGGGAGGGGTCGGCTTAGATTCGAGTGCAATGATTAAGTTTTTTTTTGCTGGCCTTGCGAATTTCGCGGGTCGGCTTATAATCAGCGCCGGCCTAGATTCGAGTACATACGGTATATCTACACATTTTCCAAACCAGTTTGAATCTACGGTGACAACATGTACGCAGTTTTCATTATTTTGAAGCTGTTTACATGCAGCATTTCCTGCGCTTAAATAAAGATTCGTTTCTTTTATCATGAAAGGAGAATCTACTGAAACGTGCCTATTTTTATTGCGTTATTTACTAGAGTGCTGGAAGCAACACCACGCGTGTGTAGCTCCAAGAAGTTCACAGTGTCCGCTGCGGTAGTACAGTGGTTCCGGTGCTCGGCTGCTTACCCGGAAGTCGCGGGTCCGACCCCGGCCCTGGCGGTCACATTTCGTCAGAGGTGTAATGGTAGAGTCCCATGTACTGTGCGATGTCAGTGCACGTTAGAAACACCAAGTTGGCGAAATTTCCGAAGCTCTCCACTACGATGCGCCTCATAATCATATCGTGGGTTTGGCTTGTAAAATCCCAGATATTATTTTAAAAAATTGAATATATTTGGAATATGCAAACGCAATATATTGGTATTTTTGACATTGCATTTGGCTAAACAAAATATGTTTGCATCTCGCTTGTACAACTGACATAGCTACTTTTTAGTACTGAGGAATGCTTTTATAAGGAAATATATATAAGTTGATCTTTATGCATAAAAAATATGTTCCCGAATTAAAATGCAGTAATGAAATAGCAGGAGGGCAGTAACAGAAAACACAGCCTATGCGACTCGATATCCAAAATTGTACTTATAGATAACGTTTCTGTAAACGATAACAGACACTATTAGCGAAATAACAGATAGATGAGAACAGAAAACAGGTTTTTTCAATGTCTGAATACTGAAACATGTTTTTAAGCATAAAATGTCTGTACTGTAAAAGAGAAAATAACAGTGAAATAACAGAAAGAAGAAAAACAGAAAACCAAGTTTTTTCTGTAACACAAAACGGAACATTGTGTTTATGCAGAAAACTTCTGTAAAGTAAAACGGAAAAAAATCTGTTAAAACACAGAAAACTTCAAAATAGAAAACATAGCTTTACAGAAATTTTGTGGCAAGAGAGCTGCCAGACAATTTCTGTTTTTTTCACAAAATATTTTTTACAGTGTGCAAATCAACTACGTCGGCACCCCCGAACCGGTCAGTAACGACGCTTGCTTTCAAGCCATAATTTCAGCAGAAAAAAAAAATGCGCAGTTTGCACTAGGATGCAAGACTGGACATCAGCGGAGCTAGTATTCGACCTAGCTGAGTTTTGCCATTAACGCGATAGCGTAGAGAGCTCGTTTCGCAGGAATTCCGGTGTCAGCGTCGTTGGTTGTGAGCGAAAAATCATCACCTCGTCCGTGACAAACTGTTGCGGAGAGTGCTCGTGCACTCAGAGTGCGCCCCGCCGGGGCCAAAGTTAGGGGCCGGTAGTTTTAACGAACAGTTCAAGTTTTGTTTCCACTAATAAATGAGGTTCTAGTCGCCCAGCAGTCTCCGGCGCCGTTCTTTGGAGCAGACAGCGCAGGAACCCCTCTAGGGTAGTTTGAAACGGCTGATGTTACTCGCACACTCGTTCGTTTCCTTGCGGCACGGTTGAGGCATGCACCGAGAACGGAAGCCAGGCTAGCAGTTGAGAACGCGATGCGCACGGGGCCTATTTCGCTATCGTGTTCTAGTCCTGAAGGCGAAGTTCAAGCGCCCTCCAAATTTTGCCAAGCTTTTGCTGAGAGGCTGATTTTTTTGCTATGAATAAGTCCGTAAATAGGGGGTGTGTGCTCGAGCATCGACCTTCTGTTTATGGATTTTTTCATCGCAAGCTGCCATCTATCGCTTCTTGCAGTTCTTAAGTTTTTGCTAGTAATACTGAGTATGCCTAGACTTGGCTAGACATGTCACGGGACTACCCGTTTTGCGATTTTAGTCATGTGACTAGCTGTTACGTTTTTTTTTTGGTGGGAACGTGTCACGTGAGAAGCTATTACGCGATGTTGCGTGATTTTAGTCGAGTGAGAAAATGTTACTTGATTTTTAATCACGTTACTAGATGTTGCATGATGTTACGTGGTTTTTAGTAATGCGAGCAGTTACATGACATTACGTGATTTTAGTCACGTGAGTGTTAGGTTATTTTCAGTCACGCGAGTGGATGTTACGTGATTTTAGTCCCGTGACTTGATGTCACGTGATGCTTCTCACTAGTGGTGCCAAGCCCGATGCGCAGCTGGGCGGCCTTATTTGTTTCTCCTTATTTTTCTATTTCTTTCTTCCTCTGTTTTTCTTTCATCTCTCTGTTTATTCTATGTCTTTTTTGTCTGTTTATTTCTATTTTTCTTTCTCTCTCTATGTATTTCTTTGTCTTTCTCGCCCTTTCTATCTTTCTCCTTCTTGCCCTTCTTTCTTTCTCTCTCTCCATTTATCGCTTCCTTTTCGTTTCTACCTCTTTCTGTCTCTTTATATATCTCTCTCTATCTTGCCTTCTCTTTGTCTTTCTATCTCTTTCTCTCTATGCTATGCTTCGATCTCTCCCCCTCCTCCTCCTCACCCTCACTTCCCTTTCCCGCCACCTTGCTGTACTATATTATACAAGTCCATATGCTATGCTCTATCCGACAGGTTAGGACACTCGCCTTCGGATCGTGGGTACGCGGGTTCAAATCCCACCACATCAGAATTTTTGTCGCCGTGATTTTCTCTTTGTTTATATCTTTCTTTCGGTCTCGTTCTCTCCTCTCACCCATCAGGGTTATTACAGGCCACGCCGGAGAAATCGGCGCACGTGTTTTGGTAGCAGAGCAGAAGTTGAAAAGGACGACGCAAGCGCGTACCGGTTCATGATGACGATAATTACTGTTCGAACTACCCGGCGCAATGAAAAGAGCTCCGCTCGTAAAAGCTGCTTGGACGTGAGAAGAACTATATCAAGAAAAATGTTACCGAGACAGAAATAGTAGAGTTAGAAATAAATCCTTAATACAGCCTTCGTTATCTCAGCCGCATCAGTATCCCAAAGGTGCTTTTTGTGAAGCTGAAAGGACACCTTTCGATGGCACATAGAAAGCTTCTGTGGATTACTGTATGTACTTGAGGAGCACTACTTCTTGGCCTAGTTGGTGAAATAATGAAGCCATAGTTTGCCTCTTTTGTGTGCGTCTTTTTAGCGGCAAACTATGGCTTCCTTACTGTATACATATGTACCTAAGACAAAGTACGACGATCGACAAAAAGGCAGACAAAGAAGTGACAGGAAAAACTCGTTTTCTTTGCAGTGAAATATTGTATATGCGTGTATGTAGGGGCATTTTAAATGCGTAATCCAACGTACTGACAGTCGGAAATTTAGGGCCGCCAATCCCACATTAAAAAAATACGGCAGATCTGACGCGCTGTGGGAATCGATGTAATGCGAAGCAGCCAGCAAAGAGCTGCATGCATCGCCTTGTTTCTTTTTGAGGCAAATTGAGTAATTCGTGTCATGGCATCTAGTTCACTATATATCGCATGTTTTTCATGCATGCATGCGTACACGATCTGGTATACACAAGAGCACGCCTGTCTCGCACGCAGGCAGCTGGCGAGCCGAGCGGATACTCTCGCACCCGGACGCCGCGCTGGCCGGGCTGCCAAGGAGCGCTTGGGTTACGTCAAGTAAACAGGGCAAGCTGCAGTTCTGAGGCTTTAAAGTGCAAAAAAAGTACCCGTTCACGCCGCTTCTGCGTATAAGAGCTTGTCTGGGCACTACTGCGTCGACTTTGGATGCCAAAACAAGCAGCGCAACAGGAGGATATTACTTAGCGCTGTCTGCGACGATATGCAAGATGATGGGAAGGTAGCTTAAGAAAGTTATGCGTCTGCAGGTCACACGTAGGTCTGTTTGTCCTGGAGTGGCAGTTTTGGTACACGTAGCAGCCGCCAAGGAATCTGTTATGATAGCGCATGTTCCTGGTGTTTTTGGCAGTGATATTAGACCGTCGGTTGCTAAAATGGTCCTACGAGCTCCGCTGTTCAATGCAACAAAGAAAATGTCCCAAACGGCAGGCATATTGTTCGTGAAAATCTGGAACTACAAGTGCTGACACTGAACTTTTGTGTAGTAACGAGGTCGTCCCTATGAATGAGTCTTGGCACAAAGATATAAAGTGGAGTCATACGAATTGCTGCAACAGCTGGTATACCTCCTGCCGTGCATGGTTAGTAGTCTCGAGCGGCGCTACACCTGTTATCCGCCGATGGATGAAACGAACATTATTGACGGGGGATAAAAATGTCGTGCCGAAAAGACCCTGGCATTATGGCGACCCTGATTAGAAATTAGTAAACGAAATGGCATGTCTCTGGCAACTCTTATCCACTTTGGCGTGACTGACTGTCTGGCTTCGAGTGAGTCATTTCGCCGATACGCGTTAAAATAACGTTTTGAAGCTTTTCTTCCTCAGGAATCTAAATCCAGGCGTGCGCTCGCCGAAAAGCAACCCACAGCATGCTCGCGGTGGTGAATTAGAGGGACTCCGATAATGGCTCGCGTTATAGTGACATCATTTGCCATGTGGCTATATATATATATATATATATATATATATATATATATATATATATATATATATATATATATATATATTATATATATATATATATATATATATATATATATATATATATATATATATATATATATATATGTCCCCTGATGGTTGTCATGGGTACCACAAAAGATACAATGTAAGTTCAAAATAAGTGAAGCTCCATTTGCCATTAAATAGGCAAAGCGAAGTCTTCTTTGTCTGATTAGATCCTCAACCATGAACATATGGTGTGGTTTTCGGCGGCGAGAATATTATTGTCGAACAGCAACCTCCCACATTCTTATGCTAGAGGCCCGTGTACTGTGCGATCTCAGTGCACGTTAAAGAACCCCAGGGGGTCGAAATTTCCGGAGTCCTCCACTACGGTATGCCTCATAATCAGGTCGTGGTTCTGGCACGTAAAACCCCAGATATTATTATTATTCCACATGTATACTACGAAGAGCAACGGCTCAAGAATACTGCCTTGTTATACACCTGAAGTGACGTGGGAGAGAGGAGAGCAAAAATAACTAACTACTGAGAATTGTTGACCTAAGAGGTCAAATGCTCTTAAGATATCTGGAAACTAGCAATCACTTCATAGATCGTCGTCCATTTTAGTATATAATCAGTTGTTCATTCTGTTAATTACGTCCCGGCCATGCGTGAAATTTCTCCGAAATTCATGTTGATTAGTACAGAAAAGTTTATTTACTTTCAAGTGGCTCCAGGTACTTGACGCAACTGTATGTTCTAGCATTTTTCAGCATAAAAATGATGGTATTAGCGGTGGTCTTCAGGTGAGTATTTGGCACTAAATCAAATACGTGTGCCACCTTGGCTCTCTTCCTGTCTAAGGGCAGCATGTAATGATTTGTGAATATATGGGACAGGTTTTTACGGCACATTAAACAGGAGTTCGGAGAATTTATCACGTCCTTGGCACAGGTCTTAGGTTATTTGAAAAGCATTCGACACCTTCTGCTGTAATTTCCATAGACGACATGTACTGAGCAGGGGCGTAGCCAGAAATATTTTCCGGTCGGGAGGGGGGCGGAGGGGCGACACACCTCCTTGATCTGAAGTGGAGGTCGGGCAGGCAGATGTGATCGAGTGTCATTTTGAGCTCTGTATGCCATGGCAAAAGAAACTCGGGGGGGGGGGGCACTGATACTGGGAGTATAGTTATGGTACATCCGGGAGATCAAACTGATACGCTAGGGTGAATATAGAGCAGAAAATGACGAGACTTTCCAAATAATTGAACAGCTTAAGTAAACGAATAGTTTTTTTTTTGCTACGTATATTATTCGGCCTCGTTCTGTTGGTGCAACGGCAGAAGAACTTCATCGGCCTGCAACTGCACAGGTCTACTCCCAATGGCCGCCAACGCAGTCGGGACACAGTTGCACTCCGTGCGTCCAAAGGAGGCGGCGAAAGACACGTAGCATTCATAGAGAAGCTTCGCGAATACACACGCATCGCGGTGCGCCCATGAGGCAAGCGATCTCGACGACGCCAAACGACGCGCTACCGTGGCGGCGACTGTGACGAAATATGGATGAGCCAGCCGAGTGGAGACTCGGACCACGCCCGCTCGACACCGTGCGGCTCTGGCCGCTCCCTGTCCAATTAACTGTGCGCGCAGTGCACTCACGGTTACCCAAATTGTATTTGGGGTTTTAACGTGCCGAGACCACGACATGATTATAAGGCACTTCGTTGTGGGGGATAATTTAAAGCGATAATAAAGCTCTGTCGGCTTTGATTGGGAGTTGCCTTCACGAAGGCACAGACAACAGTAGTTGGAACTACCGACCTGCGCAACAGGCGATGTTTGCGGCACCGAAAGAAACATCTACCACTTGTTATGCCACTGTCCTCGCTTTGTCTCGCAAAGACAAACTTTCTAAGGCTCTTCGATGACTGCACGGTCGGCCACTTTCCGTGCAGGTGCTGCTATGAAACACCGTCTCCATTGCTTCTCGGCTTCTTGACGACGGCAGGCTTGTGGGAGCGCTTTTGATTACTGGTATGGTCCGACACGCGTCAGCAAATTCACCGCTAATTTTCTTCTTTCCTCCCTCATCTTACTTCCCCTTTCCCAATCCCCCGGTGCAGAGTACCCACCCGGACGCTTTTCTTCTGGCCAACCTCCTTGCCTTCTGTTTCCTTCCTGAATCTAAGTGCACGAATGTTCCTACCGCCCACACTTGAATGCGACCGTGGGGCATTGACAATCGAACTGGTGTCCTCGCGCTTAGCAACGCTACATCATAGCCGCTACGCTGGCGTTGCACGCGCAACATCGACGCTCGTTGCACTAAACGAGGAGGAGCCGAATGATACCAGGAATTGCCCGTCACTAGACATACGAAACGCATCCGCGACGGTAAGGTGACAATATCGACATATGTTGAATGCCACAGTGGGAACTTACACATGAACCACTATTTGCGTGGCGGCATAACTTGTAAACAGTAAAGATTCCATGACACTAAAGCCGTCACCTCTGCGTTACATAAACATAAATATAACATGATATTACATGTTGTATAGGTGGACAATAAATAATATCGTACGCATTACTTTTTAGTTTATATGTTAATCAGCAGCTCTCGCGGGATCGAATCCCGGCCGCGGCGGCTGCATTTTCGATGGAGGTGAAAATGTTTGAGGCCTACAACTTAGACTTAGGTGCACGTTAAAGAATCCCAGGTGGTGGAAATTTCCGGATCCCTCAACTACGGCGCCTCTCATAATCATATTGTGATTCTGGGACGTTAAACCCCAGATATTGTTATTAAACAACAGCTGCACGAAAGAATTGCTTCACGCTTCTTCCAATATGTTTCTGCATTTGTTTATACTATTTTCGTCTTCTTGAACAGACAGACTATATAATAGTGTTTGAAATAATATGCAATGATTGTTATCCAACTCTGTCGTCTGACCTTTCCTGGCGCCGTGTCTGTGGCGCTATTTTTCCGCACCGTGGCGATGCATCGCACTCTTCTGTTTGTTTAACTAATAGAGCAAATTTGTTGATGATTGGGATCGCTCAATCTTTAAGTGGGCTATTTTTCAATCATCTCATGATGTAATAAAAATTGGCTGAGGTTTAACTCTTGTGAACCTAGATCGCGAGCGAAAGGTATACTTTCGAAAGGTATGAGTGAATTGTATGCTTGGCTTGGTTTTGCAAAGAATATATACACACAGTTTTTCGTTAAAGTTAGGCTTTTTCTTGCCCTTGTTGTTGTTTGTGTTTGTGAACGACGGCGGTGGCTGCCGCTTCGATCTTGACACGCTTCCTTGCTTGGTAAGCTTTTCTATAACGTGCTAACGTGGCATCCCTTTTCTCCGGTGTTTCAGTAGGCAACTCTTTGCCTTCGGTTGAGATTTCACAGCCTGCCGTCTAGCTATGTCTACTGGATGATTGGATTCATCATGTCGCTTGCGCTGAAGCGCACGCACAGGCGGCCCAGACGGTGCGCCATCCATGACAAGACTGAGCGACCAAGCGCCGGTGAAGCGGCCGTTAAACTTTCGCCTGGTCACGTGGTACCGCAGCGCGAGGCTACAGTGAACTAGATTTTCATCTAATTCACTGTAGCGAGGCTCCAAGCGAGCGCAGCTGCGACACCTACGCAGAGGATCACGAGGCGTGACGTCACGCCTGCCACCTCCGGCGTGTTACGACCGGCTCTGGAATTTACCATGGCTGGCGCCATTGTGCGAGAACCTGTCAGTCCGCAGGAGTCCCCATTAAAGCCCTATAGGGGCTTTAGTCCCCATGGGTCGGCGCTCGGACGGAGGCACGAAGCGCCGCATTTTCTTGGAGGGGGCTTTTGCCGGGCGAGCCAGGCATGTTGCCGTGGCCAGCAAAACGAATTCACAGAGACCCCTTTTCTGGCTCGGTGTTTTCAGCGTGGGATGGCACGTCTGGAGAAGTTCTCGGCAAACCACTGCATTCTGTTGCTTGAACGCAGACATGAAGGTTTGCACGTGCTCAAGTAAGCTGCCTCCATCTTCCCCGAGGCCAACGGCACCTCCCCTTCCGGATTTCATCCTCGCTGAAGGTCAGGATTGTAGTCGTCGGGGCGTGGCGCGTGCATTGAGTGTTGTACTGGTGTTCCCCAATTGGACTTCTCGACCTACGAGTGTATTTTGTGACTCATTGCCTCCTTTCCGGAGTTCGGACGCCGGGACCACAAGTCACAGGATTGGCGGGAGATGCGGATACCGGTTTCGAGGCCCTCAGGGTTGCCAGACTCGGCGCTTTATAAGTCGAAAACTTTTTGTAAAAAGTTCTCTCTCCTGATATCTCTCACCATGCATTTATGTAAGTAAACCTCTGTCATCTCATACGAACGCTTCTCCTCTCTGCAAAAGTTGGACGATGGGTCCGTTGACGGGGGCCAGCTACCAAAGCCGAGACCCGCCGGACCCAAGTCCCAACAGGCGTCTCAAGGTCGTTGTGACGAGATGAATGACCTTGGGAGACGGCATGGTAGCGCTTTCCTGAAAACAGCAACAAACCAGCCCAAACGGGCGTGCTTCTGCAGGCTCTGGACATTGTTGCTACCAAAAGGATGCTCATAACGATAATGGGCAAACTGTTGCAGCGGATAGCTCTGGCGAAATTGCCGACGTGACTGTAAATAGCACCAAATCTGCATTGTCGAACGAACACATGTTGCACAACTGGTAGTCAAAGAGTAAAACGGGGACAGGAATTAATCAATAGTCCTTTCGAGAAGCCGACTATTCTTCGTGCAGCTGTGTGTGCAACAGTGCGTTGTACTGTAGTGCCAGCGGCCGTGGATGTGCAGTGCGTTAGCTCCCTTGTCGCGCCGTGTAGTCGAAGCGTGTAGACTTCTCGTCGTCCTTGCCTGAACCAATGCCGCAAGATCGCGCGAAGTTCTCGCCGATGAGTTTGCGCCGACATTTCTCTGCGGTATGAGCGCGTTGATCACGTGCTTCATTCCTCGAGCGTCGTTGCAACGCCGGCACCTGTCTGGCAGCCGCTTGGCCAGAACCAGGCATGGAGGGAAAAAAAGAAGGAGCGGGGCTGTCGAGCCGTGATCATTACAACGAGTATTAATTGCCGGGAACATCGGAAACGGCCTGCCGATAGTGCTCGGTCAGAGAGTCAACTGGCCAGAGTGAGTGCGTGTAAAGAACACTCCGGAAGCACCCCCCCCTTTTCCCAAAGCATGTAACTTGATTCATAGCTGCGCTAAAAACACGGACAATAGAAGAGACGTACATACGACGGAGCCCTTCGTGTGTACGTCTCTTCTGTTGTCCGTGCTTTTAGCGCCGCCATGAATCAAGTTACAAGTTTGCACCCCAAAGCAAGCTAAGACGACCTATCGCTCGACAAACTTGGTTTGGCCGCTATCTATCTATCTATCTATCTATCTATCTATCTATCTATCTATCTATCTATCTATCTATCTATCTATCTATCTATCTATCTATCTATCTATCTATCTATCTATCTATCTATCTATCTATCTATCTATCTATCTGTATAGCGAGAGAGAGACAGAGAGATATTCCGCTAATTCGTGAGTCGATGAATTGTTGGGAAAGTTTCACAGACTTTGTTGCGGCTGGTTTGCATTTTCTTTCTTTTCTTCCAGCATCACTATAGTAATCGATGCCTCATTTCTCAATACGAGTCGATCGCGGTTCGCTTAATCATCGCGTGTCTCTCAACACAGCGGTCACCGTCTGGCTCTCAAATCACATGAGAGAAGGAACACACGAAAAGAAATATTACCTGGATCAAAGATTGAAGGCCGAATGCTGCGCGGGGCAGGTGTGCACGTGGAACGCCGCAGGCCGCATTAAGGGCCACGTAATCGAAATCGTTAATGACATTGCGGCGAAGAAGCGCTCCAGGCTGTGCATTGTTAGCGTCACTCTGGGGCCGCACAAAAATTGAGACGCGCCATCTTTGGAAGAAAGGAAGTTGATGAGAGAAGAAGGAATTGCGGGGGCATCGAGGTTGGCAAGGACGAACGATTTATTGGCACAGCTTCGGTGGGCTTCGCGTCCCGAAACTTGAGTCAAGAAATAGAAAATGGTGAGAGAAAAAGAGAGAGAGCTGAGGGATACAGCTCGCTAGTTTATTATGAGAAAGCGATGGCCCTTCTGCTGTCCGTCCTGCCCAATACTTATATTAATGAACACAAGTGAACTTGGGACAAGGTCCGCTCGGGCGGTTACGGAGAGGAATCTGCCGAGGAAAAAAAAGCACAGAAACGAAGCCAATCGACAGCACGCGCGCTCACCGTTGCTGTTCTTTCCGTTTTTTTTCCTTTCACGCTACAGGTCGTTAAACCACTTCTCGTTAAAACTTGCACGTCGGCTCGCTTGCTTGTATTTAATACTCCTCGTTCAAGTGCGCCCTGGTGGGGCACCTGTGCTGTGCCAGGAAAATTCGCGGTCGCCTGTGCGTCAGACAGAGTACAAAAAAAATGCACTTGCTTGCCCTAATTTGTATTCACTTAAACGCTTAAGTGTGTTTTGCCGGATAGATATAAGGGAAAATATAAAACGGCAGAAACGCTGATAACGCGGTCAGACATTGACGAAAACTTCCGCTTGAAGTTCCGTTCACTTCGACTCACCGTAATTGTCTCGGTTGAATACACAAAATGAGAAGTTCGTGCTTCCGTGCTGTACTATGCACCTCTTGGGCCCCTTAGCCTGCCTCACGCAACAGAGGCGTGCGATGAACTTTCTATTTACATATTTAGACAGTTTCTATTGTCACGACAAACTTTAGTTATATCTTTTCTCTCACCCTCATTCACCTTCCGTGACACCTCCTAGCAGGACGACGGAGGACGATCGCTGAAGAGTCAGTCCAAAACTCTTTTTTTTTTCTCCCTCTTTTAACATGTCTTTATAAAGATGTCTTGCGCCTTCTTTCTGCTGTCTTTCTCTCGTCACTTGCCTTCCCCACGCAGTGTAGCGTGTCAGATCTTATTCGCGGGCAGAATTGTCTGCCTTTCAATAAAGGGTCTTCTCTATCTCTCTGCGCATCTCTTATTCCGCCATAGTATCTCAGCGGCTAAAGTGTCGACTGCTAAGCTCGAGGACATGGGTTCGGCTCCCGGCCGAATCGGCCGTGTTTTGAAGGAGGCGGAATACCGCAAACACCCGTGTACTTACATTTAGGTGCACGTTAAAGAACCCGAGGTGGCCGAAATCAATATGGAGTCCGCCACTACGGCGTGCTTCGTAACCATATTGTCGTTTTGGCATGTAAAACTCCGGATATTGTTATTATCCATGTCTTGACTCGTGACGTGCTTCGTGGCGCGATCTTAACGCTCCCTTTAGAGACAAATGGACGGGAAGAAATCACTGAGTGGCATCAAACGTAAATCCTCCTCGAAGACTGCACCTTGAGTGCATTGATCAGTCCTGAAAAGGAAGTGGTTAGCGCGTGCGACCGAGTGCGATTCGATAAAGGCGATGACGATGCCTTGTGCGTCATTCAAGGAACGCGGCTGAACACGTCGATCGTTCTGTGGGCGTTAACAGGAAGCCGGCTGTGCCAGAGTTGGCAGCCGACGATCAGAGAGCGCCTCGCGGGTGTTTGCACCACCTCGTGAAGTGCTACAAATGTTTTCAGCTAAATCGCCACGGGAAGCCAATTACCGAAACGCGGGTAATTGGCTTCCCGTGGCCCATGTGAGGGCGCCGCCTATCTTATCGCAACATTCCAGTTTGACAAAAGGCCCGACGCATGAGTGGAAACAATCTGTAGATTGTTTTATGGAGTCTGGTGTATTCATAGCAAGGTAACCCACCGAGCGCTAACTCATGCGCCGATATTAAAGGAAACAAAAAGAAAGAACTCTACAGTCGGTGTACGGGACTTACTGTTCGCGAGATATATAGTTGAGTAATTGTGCAGTCACGCTCCCTTTGTAATAATGCTTTCCTCTTTTTCTCGCTGTCGGTGCTGTCACATTCTCGCTTTTTCAAGATTCCCAGAGCTGGTGCATTTGTAAGCACTCTTTGGATTATGAGCCGGTCTTCCACAGATGTGTCGGCAATCCATGCAGTGAATTCTCGAGTCCTTGCGATAACTATTGATCCAAAGAATTCCTGCTTTTCTGCCTACTAAAACTACGATATGGTTGAGGCACACCGAACGTGCACCTATCTCTAAGATCATGGGTGTTACCCTCTGTCGATGTGTTTCAGTTCGACCTACTGGGCACCTCACAGTCATACCCGACTATCGGAACATAAAGCCTCAAAACGTAACTTCTGGCGATTTATGTTGCGGCGGCTGAATTTTCGATGTAGGCGAAAACGTTTGAGGCCCGTGTACTTAGATTTAGGTGCACGTTAAAGAAGCCCAGGTGCTCGAGATTTCCGGAGCCCTCCACTACGGCGTCCCTCATAATCATATCGTGGTTTTGGGACGTTAAACCCCAGCTACTATTTTATTAGGATTTATGTTGGTTTTGTCAACAAAATTTGAATCTTTCTAATGCTCGCAGCTCCTTCCCCTTGATAAAGCACTGCGCGATGTGTAATCAGAATTTCCACCACCGTACTCTTTCTTTGCAAAGATTGCTTATAGACAGTTATGATAAATGCAACAAACAATATACCAGTCATAAAAATCCTAAAGAATTCATGAGACGTTTTTTTATTAGCTTTTGTAACCGCGAATGGAATCTCACGCAATGGCATGTGCTCATGTCATTGCCTTCACGCGAAATAAAATAAGCGTTTTCATATATTCAGAGCTGTAAAATTTTGTATGTCAAAAAAATACTTGTGTCTAAATGCCTCACGCTTGGGATGATGACGACTTACGTATTCACAGTCAAATTACACAATATATTGAGTTTCTCGGTGTGTGTGTGTGTGTGTGTGTGTGTGTGTGTGTTTAGAGCGGCGCTGTTACGCTCTTGTTATGCGGTTACACGTTCTCATAAACTATCATCATCATCGTGAATGGCATCTACCTTTCTAGCGCGTGCAACGCAATAACTCGGCCGGCGCGCACTCTCTTCTTCCTCTTCTTCCCCGAACATGTGCGCCCGGTGCGCGCTCTGCGGCTACGCCGATTCGTCCGGTGGGGAATGCAATAACTCTGATGGGCGAGACAACGAGTACAGAGAGGGAGAAAAAAAAATGAAAAAGAGAACCATTCTTGGTGAATAAATTTCTTGACTGGGTGGCACTCGAACCTGCGTGCCCACGATCCGAAGGCGAGCAGCGTAAGCACTCTGCTATCCAGGCACGCTAGGAAAGCAGTACAGAGCCTTGTATACTATAGCATAGCAAGGGGGTGACAAAGGAGGAGGGGAGAGAGTAAAACACAGCATAGAAAGAGAAAGACAGAAATTGAGAGAAAGAAAGGAAAAAAAGAGAACGAGAAACAAAGACAGAAAGAGAGAGAATCGAAGAAAAGAGGAAGATATAGACGTAAAGAGATAGAAAGACAGAGGAAGCGATAAATAAAGAGAGAGAGAGAAAGAAAGAAATAGAAATAGAGACAAAAAAGACATTGAAAAAATATTGAGAAGAGAGAAAAGGAAAGAAATAGATGAAATAATGTCATTGTACTCCGACAGAAGTTGCATCATCAGTAACCACTCCAGCAATTGTGTTTTCATTGCTTGGGATGTACTATCGCGCTCAGTATGAGCTATACCGCCGGAGCGCGTGACCAAGCGCACTGTGAAGTTGTAGAGTGGCGCCGATCGTGAGATGTTATCAGGGGAGGATTTAGCTGTTCCGGTGAGTGCGCATCGCCTCCACTTGCTTTCACGCTCGCCTTCGTTTTGTCCTGTCGTGATATCCGCTTTGCAAATGATATCTGCCGCCATGGCTTGACGGCCAAACATGGAATCTTTTTTTCAGTACAGTTATATAAATGGCAAAAAAATTACACATCATCTCCCCCTACGGGCAACCATGGTGGGATGCGAAAGCATCGCGGGGGGTGCGCATCGAGTTTCCTTTTCTCTTATGTGACTTATAAGACGGTGGTTGTCGAGGCGTTTGAATTGCCGCTTACCGACGATGACGTTTACGTTCGGCTTCCCGAGCCTTCCTCTGCTCCGCGGCGGTGGCGCTGCGGCTGCAACTTGCGCCGACGTTGACGTTGTTCATGGCGTTTCGCACACCGTTGCACAGAGAGAATGACGGAAGCACAGCTTCGAGATTCGAGATTCGCAGCTTCGAGATTCGCAGCTTCGAGATTCGCTTGCCGGCGTTGCCGTTTGCGTTCAGCTTCGCGAGCGTCCGTAGCGCCGTTGCGAAGGAGAGTGCAACGCTTGCCGGCGTTGCCGTTTACGTTCAGCTTCGCGAGCGTCCATAGCGCCTTTGCGAAGGAGAGTGCAACGGGAGCGAACGCGCGCCGCATTATATACGAGCGCACAGCTGTGGCGGAGAAAGAGAAACGGGAGAGGAGAAACGAACGGAGGCAGCGCTCACGCCACCTCCTGCCACCTCCTCGCGCTCACGTGAGGAGAGGGGGAGAGTTGGCGCATGCGCAGTATGGATGCGGACGCCGCAGAACGGACACTGCCCCGAGAATAAGATGCTTTCGCATCTAAGAGTTCCTTCAAATAAAGGTGGGCGAGGTTGAAAGCAACCAACTGGAAGGAATGCGCGCTCACAGGAACAGCCATACTGTCCCGATAACTCGAAAATATGCTACAATAGGCGTCACTGTGCTGGGCCACGCACGCGCTCGCGTGGTGTGGCTCATACCGTCCAAGGCCGATTAAGCATTCGATGCCTGTTGCCGAAAAACAGTAAGGGCAGGGGATTAGTTCATTACTTCAGCACGTCCGGTGTAGCTTCGAAATAAAGACGTACCTACTTGCCTACTTGTCGCAGATCTGTAACGTTGCAATATTGTTGGTTCCCACATCTGTCTGCACTTCGCTGTTGCCCTGATATTGGCTTTACTGGTGTAAACGATATTCACATTAACAAAGTAATTAGGTAAAGCTTTATTACCGGTTAGAATTATATGTTTTCGACAGACGTTCCTCTTCGTTCACGTCCACTCGTCCGTTTGTTACGTTCTAATTACACGTGCGCTGTCGCCTTCTACAGCTCTGCGACATACTTCGCATGGTCAATTTTACGATGATACGCATGAATGTTTTTCATCTTCTATCCAGTGTGCATTCAGGGTTACTACGCTCAGCCATAAAGCAATGCCTTCCTTTAAAGCAGTACATTGCTCTCTGTAGCATAGGTGTAGAACGACGAATTTACATTCATATGCCTTATTTTTTATTATACCAAGAGAGGTACGAAAGCTAGACGTGTATAGCAATACCTCACAGAGGCCTCCGCACGTGTATATGAAAAAAAAAAACACAGCACTTTAAACACACAGAATTTCGCAGCTTGTAGCAAGCTTTCGTAAAAAGAAAAGTACAATAACCAACAAAAAAAAACGAAGTCTATTCCCAAGTTACTCCAGGAAACTTAAAGACTACCTAACAGCAATGTTATTGCACGATAACTTGCTGTACGCAGTGTAAATAATCAATTAACGATATGAGATATATCAGTTTAACAGTATGATATACATGGTAACACATGGCAAGTACACTCTGTAGAAAAAAGAATTATCAATCTAAAAAGGAAGCAAAAAAAAAAGAAGCTCAAGTACCATGCACAGCAACTGCATTCTATACAAATAAGCGTATATCTACATACAGTTATTTGCACAGGATAGGAAAAGCTAAAGAAAATTCATTTCTTTCCTATAAACATTTTTAATACAAAGAATGAAAATTTATTTTAATTATATAAAGCGTAAGGGCATGCACCGCCTACGAATACCATCTTTAGCTGTTTTTTATAGAGACTAGCGTCAAAGTCTAAATCGGCTTCGAGTTTATTGAGAAGCGACGTTATTTCGTATGCCATGGATTGCTTTCCGTATTTAATCCGCGTTATGGGCATGTGCCGTTTTCGCTCTCTAACATAGTAGGACGATTTGTCAATGATAATTACGCATAATTGTTCTTGATGCACTAATTGAAGTAGGCTGAGATAGCATGAGGTTTCTGCAGTGTTACATTTACGTCGATCGGTAGCTATAGGTCCAAGACTTGTCAACAATCTTCCATTCACCCCCCCCCCCCTCCCCACCACCACCCAATATCCGCTTGGCCGAGTCCACAACACCAGACTTTCATTCAAATGTCTCGTAGGGCGTAACCTACCAGTTACGACGCGGACTGGTCCTTCACGGTGAAGTCAGTTCTGAAGAGCTAAAGCTCAAAGCACCTGCAGGAGGCCAATATCTGAAAACGTTGAAGTTGCCTACAAACTGCTCGCGAATCAATGCGTAAGCCGTCACATGTTATAAAGCCAGAAATCCTTTCAGATTGAACTGTTATATCCTCAGGCTGCCATGCCGTAAGGTGGATTTTCATCTTCCGATTGTTGGGGTTATCTTAGGTCTTTTTCTGGCTCCTTCCAGCTCTTTCCGATGTAGCTGAGTCAGCAGCGCGAACAGAAGAAAGGGACAAGTGAGAGAATCCTCTGCCTACTGCACATAAGCCGGGCTTGACATCTTTTTCTCGCTGAGGTGCCTAGTCTGTCGAAGTATCTGCGCAGTCAGACATGTGCCTCCAGGTTGAACAGAGGCGCTTGTCCAGTGACATGTCATAAGCCCAGCAGGACGAAAGCAGGAATATAGTGAACTTTCTATTCCTTTCAGCCTGTCAAAGACAGCCTCTGGCCTTTCCAATAGCATTTTAGTGTACAACATGATACAAATGAGCAACAGATCGAAGACTCGGGTAGCTCAAATGACAAGCCCATGAGATACGGAAGCGCTTGTTTCCCTATCCTAAAGAGAACAACAGCGGAAACAGCGGAACCTCCAGTCACCGTCACATCCGGGGAAATCACGTGACCTGAGCGGACATGTCACATATGACGTCATACCACCGCCAAAATTAGACAAGGAAACGTTCCGCCTGGATTTGCACAAGTATCGTTATTTTGCGAGTGTCACTGGTGGGCCCGTGTCACTGGGGGCCCTGTAGAAACCTAAGCCGTGCAACTTCGCGGTTCACTGTTTTGCCAGAACCATACTCGACATCGACGTGCCGCTCTACCAGTGACGTCATACGTGACGTTTATCATCAGATTCGTATTTACGAAACGGCGCCACCAAGTAAGACAAACGCACGAAGGAGCACACGAAACACAATTGCGCCGAACTCTCAACTGAACTATTATTCACCTGCGCGGAACATAAATATATACCCACACGTGGCTACACACAGATAACAAACAACAAAAAACAAACAAAAACCTCTACTCATCCAGGTACAAGATTTCTGTGTGCTGCAAGGCGATAGATGGGAAGCTGATGCATGACTCTTTTTGATTATGTATATGCCAAGCCTCGATTATCTCTCTAGTTGTCTGGTTATGATGCCTTGAAACGATGCTAGTTTTGATGAAATGAGGTTCACAGCCGCACTGCTGGCAATTCGCAGCAATATGCGATAGGCCAGCGCTACGTCAACCTGCATCATGCTATCTTATTCTAACGTTAACACGCCTTCCTGTCACACCTTCCTCTGTCATGCAGCGCCGCATGAAAGAGGAATTCGGTACACAACACCCGTGGCACACTGAATTGCTTGGGATCTGTTCACCACGCCGCAGCCTACCTTCTTTTTTTTGCTTTTTTCATCTCTGCTTTGCTATTTACACGTCCGAAAGTTTTTCCCAATTTTATTTGGCACCGAAAGAACAACTTCCGCACCGTATCTGGCAGCTACGTTTTTCAGTCATATGGCACAACTGCTACATTTCTGTTTTTTTTTAACAGGTTCTTCTCGAATACCCCGGCTTCTTGCTGACTTTACCCATCGAATCACTTTTTCACATGCTGTGGTGACCGCATGATCTGGAGACCCGCTCTATCTACTTGTCGTGACACACTTTATTTCATTCTATGAAGACACGTTTTGTTCATAGCCGAAAGTAGACATGAAACGGTGATACCATCCTTCACTACTTTCGAGAGCCCTGAAGAATAGCTTAGAATTTCTTTCTTCGAGCACGGCCAGAATTCCCACCAGATGTGATCAGAAGTCACGAACATCATCATCAGATCACGTGGCTTTCCCGCATGTGGCAGTGACCGGAAGTTCCGCTATTGCGCTCTTTGGGATGCGAAAACTCGCCACTGAAGCATACTCTAAGGTGGAAATAACTATGTAAGCACACTTTTGGCGCATGCTATTCGTGTTCCGTGTTAACACTTTTTGCGAGGATGTGTGCTCTCACTTCTTTGGAAGACTCTTGCGAAATGTTCTTGTCTGCTGGTGCAAAAAATGCATTCACTCATTTATACAGAACTATATGGCTAGACGAAAGAGTCGTGTCGTAACCTCTATAATTTTATAACTCCATGTACCCACTGTTGACTAGTCTCACTTTGTAATGACACATCACTTTCTCTCTGTAAGGTATGCTATCAATGGCTCACCTTTTTTCTTAGTCGTTCGAAATAAGTGTGTGTGTGTGTGTGTGTGTGTGTGTGTGTGTGTGTGTGTGTGTGTGTGTGTGTGTGTGTGTGTGTGTGTGTGTGTGTGTGTGTGTGTGTGTGTGTGTGTGTGTGTGTGTGTGTGTGCGCGCATGCGGTGTGGCGCCTGCTCACTTAATTAGCCGAATTGCGGAATTATATGTATCAAACCCAACATCTGATGGGTATTTGATAAGAACGTTGTTGCATGTCCGGCGACTCGCTTTAATTCCTCTGAAAAAAAAAGTATATTGCTGTCCGAGTCCCCAGCACAACACCACTCTAGGTTTCAGGGAAAAAAATTTCCCTTCGTCAAAAAAGTTTGGTGGTTTCCACTGAGCCCGAACCGCTTTTTGCGGATTACGCGAAAATGGGATTTTGACGAGATCCCACAGAAAACTGTTATGCCTGTTGGCTTCACAATTTTTCTTGGTATACTGTGAATAGCTTGAGTTTACAGATTGCTGTTATCTTACAGTATTGGGGCTCTTATTTTAAGGGGGGAAAAACGCTAATATAGCACATTGTCAATAATGTCCTAATTTCACAATTTTTTGCTCCGCTTGTGTTACAGTGAAAATTTTCAAAATATTCCAGAGCGTTGCCACACATCAGGTTAACAAGTGTGCCAAATATAATTGTCGAGTATAATGTCTAACGCCAACCAAAAATGCTTACGTAAGGGCATGTCACTAAAAATGCAATATTTTGAAAATAAATAGAAAAAAAGAACACCCTCTATTTTCTTTAAACTGCCCATAATTAAATCCAAGTACTTGTTTTTGCTTAATCTGTAAAAACACGTTGCATTATTTTTGTAACCCTCCAATGCTACTATCATGTTGGTGGGGTAGCCGGCTCTACTGTACCCGGCCTTCCAATGTTTTTTTTTTCCATATATAAATAAAAAAATATTTCTGTCAGATCAGCGTTGCAAGGCCACCAAAGTGGCCAAATTGGCGTTAACGCGCAACCATTTAAATGAGCGAGCATGTAGCTATAGTTGCCATTGTCATGATTCTTAGGTCTTAAGTATGTTTACATTGGAACTGTCGCCATATAACTCGACTGAGCGGAAAGTGAGCGTTTATGGGACGCTCTCGAGGAGCCGGATACCCCTTGGCTGCCCTCATGGCGTCGGGCCAAATGGAACCTCCCTCTCTCTTCAAGAAACTGCGTGAGGTAGAACGACGAACAAACGTGTGTTTGAAGCATACGCCAATAAAAACCTCGTCCCACAAGTTTTCTGACAGCTCAAGCTAGCTCGGGCTATTTTTAACCGACACAGAAAAACAGAGGCCACCTTCATTACAAAGACCGACTTCTCTTGGTTAATCGTAACACGACGCTGCGATTTCGACAACCGACTGAGGCGGTCAAATTTCTGCGGGCATTGAATGCAAGTATGCTCGTTTGCAAGAACATCAGGCACGTTGCAAGCTTGGTCTACGTCGTCCGAATGTCGCACTTCGCATCACTTCGAGATGAGCTCAAAATCGGGCTCGAGAAAGGAGGAAGGCACAGTCGCCGGATTTCGCAGTGCGACTTGAAGGAAGATGTGAAAAGCCGAGCCGTTTGAGGTAAGAGGGTTCCATCGCATCCGCCTGCAGCACGAAGATTAGGAGCTTCAATTCGACGGCGTTATTATGATAGCACTTATCCGCATCGAGCGCACATCGGATCACGCGCTTCGTTCTCGTCTCGGCCCTCTATTTTGTTTAGTGCGACGGAAGCGTCAGTCGAACAATGCGTGGACCCGTCCGCCTGAGTTCTCTGTCGTGGCGCGCTGATTATAAATCTGGATTTAAACGCTCGAGCACAATAAAGGTATTTCGCGGGTCACTTCACGCCAGTGAAGGCTGGCAGTGCACCCTCACGGGCGAAATAAAATCGATTGTCGTGGTGGGCGAAAACACCTCCCTTTTTACAAGGTCTGTCGCTACCGTGTGCAGGCTGCCCATGCGCGTTAATGATTTTGAATCGCATGCGCAATCATGCCAGTGCAGAAGCCTAGCAATTACTACTTACTAACTTTGCTATTACTTTGTGCTTGTGAGAAAACTACTGCTGAAGTTATACAAAAGTTAATCGTGGGTTTTTCGAAAGAAGAAATAGGAATAGACAGCATCCTTTTAATCCATTCTGCCTGCAATCTTGTGCAACATTCTTTGTAAAACCATGCACCGGCTAGCGCAACACAGCACTAAGTTAACCTTGGGGCGGTCAGTCTCCTTCAGTAAAAAAAAAAAAAAAAATTAGTAAAAAAATTCACCGCCATATCCACGAAGTGAATGATGTTAGAGGAGCTTGCTCGGAGATGATCGGGTAACCCGCGAATGCTCCGTGCACATTCCTCTACCATCATATATAGACGTGACAACGTTGTTATACATACATTACATCCACAATGTTTTTTAATTTACGGTTGGATGCACTATATACATTTTGATGAAGTATATGTACATTTGGATGAACTATAAACATTGTATAGAAACAAGAGATGTTGTTTTACCAAGTACAAGAAGGGCGTCTAAAGCATGTTGCCAGGGGGTCATCGATGACGGGACGCAATGGAAAGTTCGAGAAGGCAACATCGATACAAGTGCCCCTGATGGTGGTGGGACGTTTGCAGTCGTACGATACGCATCGGAGAGCGTAGCGTGACATCATGTGTTGGCTGGTTATTGGCAAGGCGAGATCTTCCCGAGCTGCTGCTGCGTTGCGAGCCCGTCGCGCTGCTGCCGTTCATGCTGCGGAGCGGCAACGAAGAGTGTTCACTTAGTGAGCTCCCGGCGAAGAGAAAGAAAGCCAGCGAAACGAGCGGTGCGGCCAGCGAGCAGTCACCTAATGGTGTATTCGGGTGGGCGATTTCGAGCGCTCTAGAGCGCTCTGAAAAGTGGTCGCGCGTTCGGTTGGCAAAATCCGAGCGCTCGAACTACCTTCGGGTGGTTCTTTCGGAGCGTCAGCCTCCGATTCGGAGCGCTCCCGACCGCTCTGACTTCGAAGTGAGAGCGTGGTGCGATCTGGCCGGGAGGGGCACTAGACGCCGCGTTTACCGGCAGGTGACAGGGTGACAGCACGAGCGCGCATTTCAGAAGGGGAGAGCATCGGACGCGTAATACTTCGTACACGTGTGTTGTATTGTGTTCGTGGCGTTTTCGAGCGTTTGTGTGGTGAGTTCACATGTACCAAGCCATAACTGCACCATGTCGGAACGGAGGCGGCTACTGAAGGCGGACGAAACGTAAATGGTGTTACAGCAGCTCGCAGGCGAATGCCTTCACATCGATGACGCCGAGCAACTTAATAGCGTATGGTAACGCATTACATGCGAGTACAAAGCTTAATCGTGTTGGCAAAAACAAGCGCTCTATGCCGAGCTCGCGTGTGATCGTGAACGGCGTAGGAGACGGCCGGCGTCCGCCATGCTAGGCCTACCTCTCGGAATCGTGAGTGACGGCGAGCTATTGCTATGTGCTTGTCGTTCGCGAAGGCGTAGTTGTAGTGATTTTTTCTTATATAACGAAGCGTGGCTGTGCAAAGTTGTTTGTTTTGTGTTTTATTACGAAGATACGAAGTCCTCCAAGTGTGCATGCCGAGGCGTCCTATGTGGGCAGAGCCGCTGATTGCTCGTTCGCCCCGTGTGTGCTGAATCGCCGTACGCCGCACGCCGGACATCCGACGCCGCACGCCGGATCGGAGGCAAAAACGTACCATCTGTCTCGTCCTTAAACCAGCAGCTCGGACGATGACGCCAGCTCGGATGGTTGACCGCATTTGTCGATGTTTACCCGGCGGCTTCCCGCGCTGGTTGCACGGTGGCGCTACAGGCGCGCTGCTCCGAGATCGTCGATCCATTCGGTTGGTACGCTACCTCTCGCGCTCAGATTGCGGGGGGCTGCCTCGGCATCTGCCGACTCCGATCCAGAGGATCGGAGCGACCAACCGAATACGCCATAACTAGTGCTTGCGCCGAGCGTGGTGTGTGCCGCCTTGAGCGGCGGCGGCATCTAGTGAGCATTCTTGAAATCACCGGAGAGAGCGCAGCTGCGCCGAGCGTGGTGTGTGCCGCCGCGCCGACGGTCACAGAGGTGAGGACAAGGCGCGAGCATAAGAAGCTTGGCGAGCAAGCTCCTAAAATAATGACAATGTGAGCCACGTGTGTTTAGCCCGACAGGAATGTAGCTGTGCCGGTAACAAGCGAGTCGTGGTGCTCCCTTACATCAGATTTCGCACAGCTTGAAAAAGGACAACGTCGGGGTAGAGACTGTGTTCTCTGTAAGCGCGTGAATGCCCCGACCACACGAAGGAACGTTTGCACGACAAAACATAAGGGCAGCATGCGCAGTGGGTGTTGTTTACTTGATCCCGTGGACTTGCGCTAAGAAGTATGTACAAACGTACGCATTGACGAGCTTTTAAAGGAGCATTATTATCATGTAAACACAGCCGTTCAGGGTCATCTCGGTATTCGCTGTAGAGATTGAGGTAGTGAACTGGATTTTGAAAATTGCATCGTTGGCGCGAAACATCGTGAGCAGCTCACTCTTTATATCACAGAAGCTGACAAAACGCAACAGCTGGGTGACCTCTGTATAAGCATGCTATCTGTTGCCCTCACCAAAAAGGAAATTGCTTATGTGGCTGTCACGCAATAGGTTGTGCGATTGCGCTGATGTGTACTGTTGTCATGTCGATATCTCGTGTATACACTTCTAACGTTTTTATTTATTTGTTTTTATTTACATTTCACCTACATGGCCGTAGGGCATTGCGTACGGGGAGGTGGACATGGGTCACAACATAACACAATCAGTGGTACATTGTGGAGATAGGTTTGCGAAACGCTTACCCTACGAGGCGACCGGCAAGGGACGCGACGTTCTCCACTGCCGCAGCGAACAAAGACGCTACGGCCGGGTTCGTCGACTCTCCAGCACGGTGCAGAGAAGGCACTCGAGGCAGGATGTCAACAAACAACACGGGTTTATTAACCCAAGATGCAGCACAGTACGACAGTCCCGGGCTTGCAGGCCGTAAAGGGAACTCCGCAAGACCGATCGAGTACGCTTGCCAGCGGCGCTACGACTATCACACAAAGGGCAGCAGTCGAGCACACGAACGAGAAGCCGCCTGCTAGAGCAGCGCGTCAACATCTCATGCTAGCCTGAGAGCATCTGACGCGAGCAAGCCCGCGCCAGACAGAAGCGAGCTCAAGGGGGAAGGGGGTTGTCACTGGCGGCCAATGAGGACAGGCGTTGCGCAGTGACGTAAGCTAGCTTGGTGGCTTGAGCATGTGAGCATGTCGAGGCATGCCCGGACGCGTGCCCGCGCGCCGGGAAGCTGACGCATGGCTCGCACCAGACAAAGAGGCCTGGCGCTGCCGCCGTGGTCGCCATACTGCCGATTAACGGCGGTTCCCGGCGCTCGAGCCACGCGGGGCCAACACGCGCGCTAGCTGGGGAACGAGGCGCCAAAGGGAAGGGCGCGCTCGATTCCCACAACATACAACAAGGTACTTCAAAGAAAAAATAACGCTCGAATTATATCGAATTACACAAATTTTAAAAAATATCATCACAATCATATATTTTAAACACCACAAGGCTTCGAGATAATAAACCATTCTTAATGACAATACTACTGTGAACATTGTTACGGGGAGGGAAAAAAAAGGTCACTATCAGTTTCGTTCAAGATATTCTTTGGGAGGCGGTTCTATTCTTGTACTGTTTTATTGCGATAGCAATTATATGGACAGTCTCGGCTGGATTTTGCCGTCGCCGTCGTCATGCACCGTATATGTATAAGTATGTATATATATAAAAGCCCCAAAGAAAAATAATTCAGAAAAATGCTTCCGATGCGCGGAATCGAACCAGGGACTTCTTCCTCCGCAGCGAGTGGCGCTAGCCACTACGCCACGAAACGCAGATCCTCCACGTAAGTAACGGCGAGCGTTATATACACACCCTTTACCGCTGAACGAACTCAGAAACGGCTGCGCTTATAAGCGTTTCTTCATTACCAGCGAGATGGCGTTAGGAGCGCGACAGGCGCATTTAAAAGTAGTCGGCGAGCTCGGTCGCTTCTTCTTATACTTGCGCAGGTATATAGAACCTCAATTGCCCTTCCGCTGTCTGCTCGCGCGGTTTTCTTGTGCTGAGGGGAAGAGAGATGTTTCACGCTTTCACCGTGATGTCCGCGCTCATGTTACGGAGCGTACGAAAGCCCCTCGAGCTCAAGGGACGCCGCTAAACGAACAAACAGAAGATGAGCGCGAACTATCAAGTGTCACAGCTCGACACTTGAAGCACGCTAGTTTCCTTCGCTGCTTCGGCCGCCTTTGCAACAGGAGCGCTGTTCAAACTGAGAGTATCCATTGGCGAGCCTCGCTTCATATAGCATTAGTTTCTTGCTATCGCATTCATTGCTTCGGCCTTGCGGCGAAACTGTGACTTTTTTACAAAGAAGGAACTATCAAAAGTGTGTGTTTTGTATGGGTATTCTAATATTTTCCGTGAATTACCTCGTCGAATTGAGACGTACGTTGGTACAAAGCGATATTCATTGGAGTTAATGGCATTTCTATTATAGTAAATACTATGAAGAAATTTAAGCCGCGGCTTCTGTCTTCTTACCATTAGTGGCTCCCATCCCAAAACTCGTTTCATTTCTGCAACACTAGCAAAGAAATTATGGCTATTACTTACAAATATGGCTGCTTCATTTCGAACTTTTTCCAGTCTGTCGATGAAGTATTGTTGATGAGGATCCCAAATTACGCAAGCATAATCTAGATCTTACATACATAAAGTAAAGGGTTTATTTCACGGTCTGTGAAGCTTGCTTAAAATTCCTGCTTATGAAATATAACATTCTACCTGCCTTTGTCACGGTCATTTCTATATGCTTAATCCACTTACAATTGTCGGAAAAATAGACGCCCAAATACTTATAATGAGACTCATTGCTACTTATTGAATTGTCGATGCTGTAGCTTGTTTATAATTTGTGAATCCGGTTGGTGAATGATATGCAGCAACATTTCCTGACGTTTAGACTCATTTTCCAGTTTTGACATCATACTGGTATTCGGCACAAATCGTTTTGCAAAGTTTCGGCATCCTTGCGCTATTTAATTTTCCTAAACACTACGCAGTCATCGGCGAATAATGTCATGGGAGAAGTAACACCATCAACTATGCTGTTAATGTAAATTAAGAACAGCAACGGTCCTAATACGCTCCCTTATGGCACACCAGACGTAACGGTTACCGCGGATCGTCCAGACAAGGGTCGTGGAGTGGGCCACACAGGTCGCCGTCAACCTTGGCTTTATGGCCATCTAACACGGAATCGTCCGCAGCTGCTTTCTGACGAAATAAAGTTTTTCCATCCATACTGCGGATTATTCTGAGCCGTTAAGTACTACGCTTTGTTGGTGACCGTTTAAGTAGCCTTTTATCCAATTAATAACTTTAGGGTTTATGCTTACAGAAAGCATTGCATGTTCTAACAGGTTGTGTGGAACGGCATCGAAAGCTTTACGGAAGTCAAGAAACACCGCGTCTACTTGGGAGTTACTGTCTAAGGAATGTGAAATGTAATGTTGAAATTCGACTAGCTGAGTTACACGTCAACTTCCATTTCTGAAACCATGATGAGATGGTGTCAAGTTGATTGACTTAAGGTATTTAACTATTTCACTGTATATGATGTGTTCAAATAACTTACAACAAATTGCTGTTAGCGAGATGGGCCTGTAATTTTCAATGAGGTTTTTTTTCGCTAATGAAATTTTAGTCCAAGCCAGTGCCTGTGTTGTGTCCTCTCATCTGTCTCCGTTCATTTTGCGCTGTGCAAATATGTGGACGTTTTTAAGCGGTCGTGTGTTGACCTCTCCACCATCGTTCTTACCACCACCGCGGCTTCTGTGTTGCCTTCTCCGCCGTTGCTTTTGGAGGCCGTGCACATATGCGCTCGGTAGCGTCCCCGTTGATCTGTTGGGGTTTTCCGGGGTCGTCCGCATATGCCACGGTTCTAAGTATAGTCTTTTTGTGTAACTAACCTTGGTGCCAATGTTCCGGGTGTCGTCGAAGTTGATGCGATGGTCCTGCATTGCACTACGTTCTGCGAGGGCTCTAGCTCTGCGTTGAAACTGTGTATAAGTGTTTTGAAATAACAGAGGAAATGTACTCACTTGTAATGTTTTACGTGACAAGCAACGTGAAGTACACTCCAAGTGGAAGTATATTAGCAAACCTCCATAGTATTGCTACTGTTCTTTGTAATAAAGAAGTAAGTTCTTTTAGGGGCGAAGCTCCTTAGGGTGTGGGTCGTTTCCTCCTCTGTAGTAGTAGTAGTATGTATGTAGCCAGCTCTAGTTTAATGCATTGCTTACTAGATGAGCAATTCACTAGATATCATAATTTACAAGACATCGTAGTGTTCCTTGATTTAATCACACTAAAAGACATACTTTGCGGGCGATATACCCTAGTGAGCTTTCAACTTTTCGTCTTAATGTACATGATAAAGAAATTATTTCTACGAAAAACGCAAAGCACACCTTGAGCAAGATGTTTGGCTAAATGGGACCATGAGGTGATGCGAAGCCGGAGCACTTGCACGATCACGTTCCGTTGGCTTTCGTTGGGCATGCTACCGACCTCGCATCGTGGAACGCGAAGAGGAACTCTACGCGCGTCGTGTCTTCCCTCTAGCCTTGCTCTTAATTCTCACAGGGCGAGCGGGGAACGCGGTCGCTCTTGGCGTGCTTTCTCTTCCGCTCGGGAGCGGACACTTTCCCTGCATTTCACCGATCACAAAGCGGTGATAAGGAAGGAACCACGTAAACCAACAGTACAATAAAAGTTTGATGTTTAATATATACATCGTGTTTCACACTCTTTATATGATGTACTGGGCGAATTTTACGGAAGACTTTCACGGTTTACCGATGATTTCCTCCGGAGCTTCGCCCCACTCATCATCATTCACCCCGTGGATATGCTGCGATTTTTTTTATGAAACCTGAACGCTCACAGTCGAATCAGGTGCGTCTAAAACACTGATTTTTAATTGGATAGCGCATATTTTATTCAACGACTTCCCTAATTTAGCCACTGTGTGTGCGCCACTGGTTGCGCACCCATTCTCGCATCCAGAACGGGCATGCTTCACAGTTAAACAACAATTGGTGCGTAAATACCGTAAGTATAACGAACTACAAGTGCATAATTGCTTCATTAAAGCCAAACTTATACAGGTACGCTTTATTAAAGTTTGGTGCGTCTGCTCGGTCTACTTGTTCTGTCTTTAGTGCGCTGCTTCATTATATTAGTTCACTAATTAGCCCATCAGTACATATTAAGCATTCCACCGAAGATCAAATTATCGACCACCGACGATCTTGCCCGCTGCTATACATCACTGCATTGTGAGCGTTTAGTTTTGCTGGGCACAGGTTCACCCAATAAAAATTTTAATATTTATCTGTTTCACTGCTGCTTTCTTCAACGTCACACCTGTGTGACGATATGAAAGACAATTACCATAAATCTCGCATAATAACATTTGTTGTCGTCAGCATTATTACTAACATACTTGCACGTAAACATCAATTACAGTTTCGCTCCCTTTGCAAATGCTTTGAGAATGACATGAGACGAGACTACAAAGCACGTTCAGTAAGCGCCGTCAAAGTAAAAGCCGTCAGCAGCAAACACGAAAACTTCTCGATTCCCAAAGCTGGCTCAGCAATTTCAGAATGCCTGCATCGCGAGAACGTCGGGAGAGCGGTGGCTTGCCAGCTGAAACATAATGATGAGTTTGTAGTCTAATCTGCTTTCAGGCTCGAACCACTGAGCCTTTTTTTCTTGTGATGCAAAAACAAAAATTTGATGTTGGCGTTAGAGCGGGAATTTACATATAGTTCACCCAGCGTTTTGCATGCATGACAGCGTCGAACCAGGTGATTTCGCGCTGACAAGATGAACGGAAGTGTCGCGCCCTTTTCGCCCATCCTGTTTTCTTCAACTTTAAGCTAGACAAAAAAAAAAGCATTCGCGATTCAGTTGCAGTATCTTTCGTGATGGCGGCTTTTTTCTCGTCCCCTCGTTTTGTTCTCTTTTTCCTTTTCGCACTGCGTGAACTATTGCAACTGGTTTTCAAAGAACCATTCGATAATGCAAACAAACAAACGTTGCGGCACACACTGCCAATCGTCGGGACCGCTGCTTGCCGCGTTTCTTCTAGAAATTGCACGCGGCAGCGTCGCGCTTTAATTAAATGCGTCCACGACGTGTCGGCTCGCTCGACAACGGCAAAACAAATGACGCGTGATCAGAGAAGCGTCCCATTCTGCACACCCTGCCCTCTTGCTTGGGACCTCGTAATTGGTTTCGCTAACTTCTTCTGCGCCGCTTCGAACAGGTGCGACGACTGACTTCCGTGAGTGTCTTTTTTAACGCGTCAAAGCTGCAGCAATCCTAGTCAGACTGATCAGTGCGCGTCGTTCTTTTGTTTCTGCAAGCCGTGACAGGAAAACTTGCAATAAGAGCAGCTACAGGGGCTAGTTGGTGTTGCATCTTGGAGATTCGCGCTTTTTATCGTACGAGGACGGACTGAGTACACAAAAACACAGAGCGCAGTTACAGGAAAGCTTGTTACGAAGTACATTTCGCAAACAAAACTGAGGCCGCCAGAGAGGTTCGGCTTTGTTTCCAGCTTATTGTAATGAGAGCCGCTCAATAGCAGAGCTGAAAAAGACACTGCAGACGTCATCGCAAGTCACTTTATATATATATATATATATATATATATATATATATATATATATATATATATATATATATATATATATATATATATATATATATATATATATATATATATATATATATATATATATATATATATATAAAACTTCAAGGTTAAGTTGTGTTATCGCCATCGTGCAATGCAGGTGATTCCTTTAACTATAAGCTCATGTCCTGGTCACTCATTATGATGTGTAGATATAAACCGGCGCTTTCATTAAGTAACTATTCAGCCTCTCTATTTATTTATTTATTATTATTTATTTATTTATTTATTTATTTATTTATTTAAACTACTACTACCCCTGATAAGGATTTTTTATGGTGGGAAAATTGGCAATACATGAACTTGTTCAGCGAACTATGTAGAACAATTAGTAGGTGCAACCGGATCACGTGATTTCGCGCTACCGAGAACATAAAGTGGGCCAACAACAAAGGAAATGGAGTGCACGCACGCACATATATATTCCAATCCCCAACGCAATTATGTGCATGTGGAAACAGAATACCAAATGTAGGCATGTAAAGTAACACTAACAGAAACAGCAAAGCACTATGCAAACGCAAAAGCGGTTCAAAAATAAACGTGTGCTCGTGCTGAATACACATGAATGCATATATATATATATATATATATATATATATATATATATATATATATATATATATATATATATATATATATATATATATGCAGAGAGAAAAAACACGTTCATGAGGACAAACTAGAAATTAACGTTGTCAACGAAGGCTGCAGCACTTGCTCATTTGTTAATGAATTCCAATCATTAAACGTTCTTGGACAAAAGGATATTTAAATGAATTATTTCGTGTTTGATACGGTGTCAATGTTCTATTATGCCTTGTCTTGTGCTATACCTGGAGGTGAATGGAGTAACGGAATATACGTCGACCTTAACATGCCCCATTTGATAAAGAAACTTCAAACGTGAGTTTCTTATGGATGGAGGTTGCAGGTGAGCTCTAGTTAACAGGCCTGGTACTGATACACGGTCATATCGATTATATATAAAGCAAACTGCTCCTCTCTAAATCATTTCCAGTTTATCAATATTCGTTTTAGTGAATGGGTCCCAGATGACAGAAACATAGTATAACTTCGGCAGAATAATAGATTTATACGCGAGGAGACGTGCTGCGGGGGTGAATAGTTTCAGTGCCCTGCGAAGAAAAAA
This sequence comes from Rhipicephalus sanguineus, assembly GCF_013339695.2. NCBI lineage: Eukaryota > Metazoa > Arthropoda > Arachnida > Ixodida > Ixodidae > Rhipicephalus > Rhipicephalus sanguineus. The sequence continues at coordinate 16,483,896 of NC_051177.1, forward strand.
TAGTTTACGTAGCGTGTGAGCGATTACTTGGCCTAAGTGTTTATTCCACCGGAGATTGCTTGTTATTAAAAGTCCCAACTATTTGTGCTCGGTTACCTCGGTAAGATAACTGTTGTTGGAGCCGTAACGATAAGTGAGGGGCTTTTTTTTGTGAGTAATTTTTACTGCTACTTTTTTTTTAAGATTGAGACACATGTGCTAACTTTCACACCATGTCATGGCCTTCTCAAAAGCTTGATTTAGGAACAGCTGGTCATTTGTGTTTCTAACCTCTCGGTACAGAATGCAGTCATCAGCGTAAAGTTTAATTTTTACCGGTATGCCATCAACTATATCATTTATAAAAATAAGGAAAAACAGTGGTCCGAGTACCGGATCCTGTGGAGCACCAATCCTGCGGAGCACCAGACGATACAGAAACTCTACCCGACCAGTGTATGTTAAAAGAAACAATTTGTTGACGACCAGTAATGTATGATGAAATCCAGGATATTAACTTAGGGTTTTGAAGTACTCAGTTTATTTCTAAAACAGTTTATTATGAGAAACCGTGTCGAAGGCTTTGCGAAAGTCTAGGAAAATGGCGTCAGTTTGATGAACGTTATTAATAGATGCCGCAAAATCATGTATAGTTTCTACTAGCTGAGTTTGTGTAGAAAAGCCCCTGCGAAACCCATGTTGTCCTTTGGTGAAGAAGTTTTGTTCCTCGAGGAGTTCTGAAAAGTGTTTGTGTATTGTGTGTTCCATCATCTTGCAAACCGTTGAGACTAATGATATGGGGCGGTAGTTTTTAACAGAACGTTTGCTCCCATTTTAGTGTAGATGTACAATCTTGACTGTTTTCCAATCTTTTGGAACCTCACCCTCCTGCAACGATTTCGAAAACAATACGTGAAGGTATTTAACCATCCACTCCGCATACCGCTGTAAAAATTCGTTTGGAATGTCATCAGGACCACATGATTTCTTTATATGTATTTTTAGGAGCAAGTTGAATATTCCCTCTTCGCTAATGGTAATGTCTGGCATGGGCGGAAGAGAAAGACTGAAATCAGGCAGTTGTCTTTGGTGAAAACAGACTGGAACTGAGCGTTGAATGCGTTCGCGATCTTTGAGCTGTCCTAAGTAATGGAGCCATGAACTTGAAAAGCCGTGGAAGAGCGTGACGAAGGTGAAATCTCTAGGGATGCCGAGATAAAGCGCGGTAGTAGTACACTACGGCAATGTTGCTTATCCTTCGAAACTTCACCTTGAAATTTAACGCTCAAGGTTCTTACCTTCGAAAATCTGTTAAAGAGCCCTTCTTTCTCAGTCTTTTAAGCTTTCTTTTGAGCTGTAGTGTAGACTGAGTTATCCAGGGGTTTTTATTTTTTGTTTTTTTGTTTTTCCCCGTACCTGGCACAAAACGGTCCATGCATTCCGTAATATCTTTTAAATGACCCAAGAGGTCGTTTACGCTAGCATCACTGCTTGCAAGCGTGTCGAAATGAAAAGACCACATATCTATTATAGAAACATCATCTGCCCTGCAAAAGTCTGGAAGCTGACAGATTCTTCGATGTGCGTCCATAGATACACCGGTGAGTGTTAGTAATAAGATTTTATGATCAGAGATGGCAGGATGAAATTCACATCTAGCAAAAGATTCGGGAAAGCCACGAATGGAAAATAAGTATTGATCTAGTTTGGCCTCGTATTCTTGTGAAGTCATCAACAATTTGTACTGAATTGAAGGCAAATACCAAGTCAATAACTGCTTCTCCTACTTTGTCATTCTGCTTCTTGACAGTCAGTGTGTTCCAGTCAATGTTGGGTGTGTTAAAGTCACCAGCCAAAATAATTCGATCTCTTTGTTTTACATGAATGGTCGTATATTTTTCCAATTCATTGAGATCAATGGGTTCCGAGAAGGGTGACCTGTAAACAACACCAATAACGTACTTAACATTTCCGTGATAAGTTTTGCAGAAAAGGGCTTCGACGTCAAGGCATTCTCATAATGTTCAAAGAATTTTTTAACAGAATGCCAACTCCTCCTCCTCTTGCTCCGCGATCCTTTCTGAATACATTGGCTGGCACAAATTCACTATCGAATATCGAATCATTTAGCCAAGTTTCATTTAGAATAAGAATACTGGGATCGTGAGAAACTATAATACCTTCCAGCTCAGCAGTTTTGTTTAATATACTTCTGCAATTTATGTTTTTTAATTCGCATGGGTTGACAAGGGGGAGGGGTGAGTGAGGGTGTCACTGGTCATTTACGAGATGCTTTCTACAGGAGAAACGTTCGTTTCTCTTGTCGTTCCACGTGTAAAGAGTACCATCGACACTAATAAGTTCCTCGTGAACGAGTTTAACTTTGGCACCCCTTTCTCTCTCTTCTCTTGCACTTTCCCAAAGATTTTTACGTGCCTCTCGCACACGCCTAAATAAATCCTGAGAAAGAGCCAGGGATGTGCCTTTTAGTTTATAGGATTTTTTTTTTTGGATGGTTTGTTCTTCACGATAGTTCAAGAAATTAAGGCTTTAAGAGATGGCTTTAAAGTTCATAGAGATGGCTTTAAAGTTCACCTTTAAAGCCATCCCTATGGATTCTTGGATTCTTTCTCTAGCTGGAGTTGGTACTTGCAGTCTTTCCATGAATATACCTTCTAAAACTTTCTTTTCTAGCTCCCCACTTGATTCCAACAAAGTCTCATGTAAGCCATATATTATTAGGATGTTTCTGCGACTTCGGTTTTCCAGGTCGTCCACTGTTTCAATGATCGAGGCAAATGCAGCACTATGAAGTGAAATAACCTTCTCCATATCATTTAATAATCACCACGTAGCGCGAAAAGACAAAACGGACACAGAACCACAAACCACAGGCGCTGTGTATCCTGTGTGTCCGTTTTGTCTTTTCGCGCTACATGATGATTATTAACAAGCACAAACTAGCCCGAGAACAAATCCTTCTGCAATCTATATCATTTACTTGAGTTGTTTATTTCTTGAAACTGGAAAGCTGTTGTTCTATCCCGTTCATTCCTTCAGCTAGGGTAGTGATCTTACTCTCCAATTTCCTTTGGTCAGCCTGAATATTTTCTACGGTAGCACTAATTTTATTTTGGCCGGCTAATAGCTGCGTCAGCAGATCTTTTTCAGGCGGACCGGGATTCGACTCTATGTCACCGCGTACCAACAGATTTATGACAACAGAAGAAAAGCGCGCAAAAATATCTGTAGCAAAAAGTGGGCAGGGCAGTAGCAATAAGAACCGGTCATCACTGCGGTAGGAGTAAGCTAATGCGTAATCACTAAACTGTATTACAAAGCAGAAAGTGTTGCCCAGCATTCCGTCCGGTTTGCTGCTGCCTGGCCCACTCGTATTACTGCTACGATCAATATGAATGCCAATCGGCTTCCCACATTAGCAATATTTCTGGGCATCTTATTTACTGATTGGTTAAGCACTGTTTACGTTAGGTGTCCTAATATTGGCGATGTTGTTATATGGGGCGCGCGTAAACCTATATATACGCCTATAGGTAACGGTACGTTTATTTATTTTTTACGAAATGCTTGCCGTTTCTTGAAACATCAAAACACATTTTAGCGTCTATACTCAATAAGGATTCGACGCGTGGGCTAAGGCGTCGTTAGTAATTTACAGCGCTCTGCTGTTACACCACCCTTTCCGTTTTTTCCATAGCGCAGCAAAAGGGTCTGTACCCGCAGATACAGCAAACGAAAAAGCCTTATGGTGTAAGCTTGCGATAAACTGTCCCTATAGACAACGCACCATATACGCACGACAAGGTGGGCTTGCAGTTCGCCCCTACTGAAATTTCGGCAATCGTGGCCGGCCCTCGAGCTTAACAGCGCGACACCCCTCAGTGGGTCTGTTTTGTTGATGAAACGCGAGCGAAGAATGTCCGATTTCGCAGGACAGCTCATCGGGAGAAGTTCTTTCTCACCCCTTCAGCGGTACGTAGAACGACTATGGCTTTCATACAAAAAACCTGATAGCCAAGAAACCTTAATGCATCCAATTCTGAGAACTTAGGAATTAACTCCACTGACCTTACACGTTCACGCCATGTGTCTAAAAGAGCGAAACCGCCATAATTGTGCGAGCTGACATCTTTGCCAAGAATTTTTCAATGTATTTATTTATTTTAAAAATTGTCACCCTTACCAAAAACCCTTTGAGACGAGGGTGTTACTTAAAACAAATGACCTACATCTGTCTATTATAATAAAAACAAGTCGCTGATGATTGGACAGATGGACTCCATCCATATTCGTTCCTTGTGTAGATGGGGCTTTTCAACCCATTGTGTGAACGCCTATTTCAGATAGGAGCTGTGTCATTCCACAAAGTCGCAGACGCTGATGCCTAAGCAGTGTGAAAATTTAAAGGACGAACTTCGTCAGTGCGTTCGTCAATGCATTGAAAGAGCGGACAGTGTGGTCGGTCAATACCAATAGTACTTGCATAACAAGGCACAGGAACAGAGTACGTACGAGGCCGCTAGTGGGGTTAAGCACGGACTGCCAGTCTTTCTCTTGTCACACATAATCCTGGTTGAGTTTAAAGGGAATGAAAACTCCTACCGAAGCTACTTACTGTACAGTAAATGGTACCCGGAAATGTTTAATTCCCGATGTGTTTAATTCCCGATGAGGTCTAGTGCACATGGTCTGGACCTGCCCTTCCTACAACGATCCAAGCAGAAACGTAGAATCCTCGGAGGCCTTATTACGCAGCCAAGATGCCGAAAAACAACGTAAAGTCATCGGTCTCGCCCTGACCGTCGCCGAGTGCCAAGGAATTCCGGCCGACGGCTAGGGGGATGAACGGGGGCAGAGGCCAAAGCCTCCTCCCCCGTCATTCTCGGCAGGTGTAAATAAATGTTATCTCTCTCTAGCTCCAAAATTTTCGACGTTTCAAATCTTGACCGGCTTTTTCTTCGGGGTTGAGAAGGCCTGATGTGAGCAGCTCTTATGCATATTTATTGCGATAACAATTATATGGACACTCTCGGTTGATTTTTGCCGTTGCCGTCGCCGTCATGCCCCAGATATATATATATATATATATATATATATATATATATATATATATATATATATATATATATATATATATATATATATATATATATATATATATATATATATATATATATATATATATATATATATAAACGCGCAAATAAAAATAAAGCAGAAGAAAAAAATTGCGAAGCACCTGACCGGGGAATGGAACCATCGACCCCTCGCTCTCCAGCCCGCTGCATTAGACAACTAAACCATGCCTCATGCATGCACCGACGAAGTAACGGCGAGCTATTTGTGTACACCATTTAGCGCTGGTGGTAAGCAAAGCTCGGAGGAGCTTGAGCGTGTTTTCTGTCACGCAACGCTCCTAATTTTTTTTCGATTTGAAAACTACCCTTGAGACGCGCACGACAAAGTGGCCCTTTCCTGTACCCACTCGTGATGGGGAAGAAGATAAAAACAAAGAACACCGGGCACACCTTGCATCACACGCCCCCGTGTGGCAAGAAACGCAGGGGGTCACTCCACGCGCCGCAGTTTAAAAGAAAAAGAAATATCTAAGAGCATCTGATTCTCTATTGTCGACACTTGCAGACGCAACGCTCCTAATTTTCTTTAAATTTGAAAACTACCCTTGAGACGCGCTCGACAAAGTGGCCCTTTCCTGTACCTACTCGTGATGGGGAAGAAGAAAAAAACAAACACCGGGTACACCTTAAATCCATCCATGCTTGCATCAGACGCCCCCATGTGGCAAGAAACTCAGGGGGTTACTGCACGCGCCGAAGTTTAAAAGAAATATCCAAAAACCTCTGATTCTCCATGGTCGACACTTGCAGCGCGTTGCTCAAGCACATGACGTAACAACTGTGACAGGCGCTGCAAGTATCGAGATTCTTCTCGTTCTTCGTGTGACATTCCAATTTCTTGCTATCGCATTCATTGCTTTGCCCTTGCCGCGAAACTGTGACTTTTTTCGGTGCCTCGATGTACGGGCGACAAGGTTCACCGGCACTTGTCACAGTAATATCTTGACTTGGGCGAGTTGGTACATACTTTGGACGAATGCAGCGCGATTTAGGCTTTACACTTTACCGGGCAACTGTTAGTCCCCACAGATCACCTCAGTGGACTAACATTTAGTCCTCACATTTACACCTTACCAGGCAACCGTTAGCCCTCGCAGTTGGACCTCGCCGGGCGAACGGTCGGTCCACTCAAATACTCCATTCGGATGAACTTTTTATCCCCAGGGATGATTTTCTACGGTTACTCTCCGCAAGGCTTAATACTTTTTTCGCGTGTTTCTTTCCGCGGTGAGCAAAAAATGCCGCGGAAAAGAACACGCCAAAAAATATTCATGCGTGTATCACTGGTTTCGCAGTCAATGCGACAACGAAAGACAAAAGTGAGACAATGAAACGTTTTATTTTTTTCTATGCATGTGAAGCTTCTGCTTTCTTTCACTGAATTCACTGAAAAATGTCCAATACAGGTCCAGCGGCGTTGTCATATCTCGCACAGTCCTTTTTGCGAAGCTGCTCCAACGAAAGCAATAGATGACAGGCATTGTACGCGCCGGCGTACACAGCATTCTGCACGTTGTGGACAACGGCTACATCCTGCAAAGCACAAAGATATTGCAAATAGTTAGTCACCCGTGAAAGAGAGTCACGCACATGGCAAATACGTGCAAGGTGAAATAGAAACACACGTCTAAAATATGGCGTGTAAATAATTTTACCGTGATGTCATATATAATCAAAGACGCATTTCGAGCCGCATAGCGCAACAGCTCAAGTGCGGCAGCCGCAGGCATTACGCCGAGTCCCCGCCAACGAGTCGGCGAGTTTTCTGCGAGCGGCGTCGTACAGCTCAAGCAAGCCCGTCAGCCGCCGCCGCCACCGCCAGCGAATCTCGAACAGAAGAACAAGCGAACGCGGGGCCGCCGCCACGAACGGCGCTGAGCGGCTTGCGAGCAAGCGACGAGGAAGCTGACGATAATGGCGACCAATTTCCGCAGAGTTGAAGCGCAGCTAAGTCGGCTAGCTAAAGCACCCGCCAACCCATGCCGGTGCATTTCAAGTGCGCGACACACAATCGAGCTCGATGGCGGTGACCGCCATGCGTTTTGGACGAGTCGCAGAACAGCGGCGAGGCCTCTGCCCAATATCGAGAGCTCGCAGGCGAATCCGTGGTGGGCTGGCGTCCGGGCGGCCGACGATAATGGCGGCCAATATCCAGGCGGTCACAAAGCACAAGCGAGCTGACGCCCAAGCCGGCCCTCGCGGTACATTTCGTGCGCGCGATATACGACACGATCGAGTCCGTTACCGGCAATCGCGATAAGTTTCGCGCACGCGATAGGTACGACAGAATAGAGAATGGTCACTTACTAGTGAAAATCCAGCGCCGATTTGTGCGCAGAGCCAGAGTGAAATCATGGATCCGAGAGGCCTACTGTCTTCTCGGCCGCCATTCCCAGCTGGTGGCTACGCCAGAGATATACAGCGCGGCGTCGCGACGTGTCGAGACCAGCTCCAGACTTCATGGGTGCGGCGAAACGTAAAAGCAGCACCACACGCTCATCCACGCTTGCGTGTATATCGAAGGCACTACGGCGTAGTTCCTAGATCGTCGAACACGCCACCAGGAAAACAAATGGGAAGACTGACCCAAGAGCGAGAAGGACGGTTAGTTCCCTAGACAATGGTCTGCACACGGAACGTATGCTTGCACATGGCCTGCATCTCCCGCGAGGTTGATCCCTCTGCAGACTAACTGGTTTGCACGCGGCACGCATCCCTCTGCGGTTACTCCTCAACGGTCTATTCGTTCATCGCGCGCACCTATTGAGCTCCGTTACTTCTCTTTCGAGTAATTTCATTAGAGTCGATAGCATGCCGTTCAAGCTATATGTTCATTGAATGTAGCAGTGAAAACGAATCGATAGTACGGCTAACCTAAATATTGTGCAAGTGAAACATTCATAAATTATACGTTACCGAGGCTCCTGTGAATAATCTTTCGTTCAAAGCCTCACGCGTGAAAGAGCCGGTGACAAAGACATGTTTTTTTTTTATTAACGAGAAAGAATAAAAAAACGAAGGTCCCTTCTATCTTCAATGGTAAGCTGTAACAGATGCCATTATCGTGGAATAAAATAGGCCAGGAGCCACGCTAGAGAAAGCGGGTTCGAGAAGAGATGGTGAAGACAATTTCCAGACTCGTAGATCTCTAGAGTATCCATTGTTGTGTAGCACTCTTTGGTTCTTCGTCAAGGGTGGCGCGTTGTCTATGTGTTATACTTTACCCACGCCAAGGAAGACCTTATATTGGAGGGAAAAGAAACCATTCAGCTTCTCCGTGTGCACGCAGGGGTTGGTAACAAAGCCGAGGAGCGTCCAACAATGCGCACATCATTCCCCGTAGCCAGACCAGGTATTCCTTCCTAGCATCTATAATGGGAACGCATCTCCCCCAAAACGCAAGCGGAAAAGGTCGCAGATCGCCCCGGGGGCGAAGGATCAAGACTCGTCTATATCGGCGAGGAGTTAGGAAACGTTTTGTCGAAGCGCGAGAGTCAGGGCCGACGTCGTGGCCCGCGATCACGCGAACTCGACGGAACGCTCGCGCGCACACGGCAAGCGCCCGCCTCGCGAGATTGATTCCCCGCAAATAGGTTCTTCGCGGCGCATGGCGTAATTTTATTTCTCATACGGCTGCCTTGACTCCGGATGCTTGCTTTATTATTTTTGCCATTGGCCCTGTGAAAACCCCCTTGTGTTCCGCTCGATACTTCATTTCCCAAGGCCTTCGTGGATTACGCCTTGATGCGCCTCCTCCTGCTCTAATTCCTCCCCCCCCTCCCCCCCCCCGCTTTTCACTTTCGCCGGTCGGCCGTGGAATCATCCGAGGAATCGGGGCGCCCACCATTCTGCTGCTGCGGCCAAGAGCAGCGCTCAATATTATTCTGCGCTCGCTGTTTGCCATCGGCCGTCGAGCGAAGCTTGTTTGCTCGCTTTCTGCGCCACGTGGTCTTATATGCACTTTAGCCACGAGGTGATTATGAATGCCTTCTTTTGTGAGAAGCAGATTGAGTCTAGTATCGCTTCAGCTTAGTTGCGCTTTCGTTCTCTCATTTTCTGCACCTCGTTTGGTCTTTGTCCAGACGCTGCTGGTTTAGAGATTGCGAACTGGCCCATCAAAGAGCGGCATTGTGCATTTGACGATGCAAGAGCGTGTTTGGCTACCGCAGCTGGTGGCCCGGTGAGCCAACGTCGCTGCGCAGATGCGCAATTTTCTCGCTTAATTCTGGCTGCAGTGTTCGCAGTTTCTATTTTTCGGGCTCATTAACAACTTTGCTGAAAAGTTAAGTTGCGATAGCGCTTCTCTAGATTCTCGTTCACTCCGCATCCCATCGCGGAACTGGCTGGTGGAAAACGAATTTTTGCCTTACGGACAGTAATCAACTACCTTTAATATTATGAAAATTTGTGCAACTGCATTTAGGCCTGCTTTCATTGTAAGCCGCAAACAATGAGAATCTTTATCTCCAGGACCAGATTTGGTTGACTGAATTGTTAAAGTCAACACAGAAGAAAAACGTGAGTGATATTCCAAGTCTAGCAATGGAAGGTCTGAAGAAGCAGCAAGAATACGGCCGCAGGGTGAGAACAGTAAGCCGCAAACGTGGCATTGGAAAGTCCGAGAGGATTATAGTGAAACACACGAGGTAAAGATATGGGCTATTTCAAGGACAGCATAGTATTTCTGTGTGGAACAGTGCTGCAGGGCAGTTATGTAATTGTGGTCAGACATCGGGACGAAAATAGTACAGAAGTATCATGCGGATGAAGAGGAGGGAATAATAACCAACTTTACAAATGTTGGAGTAGACATTGTACTAGAAAACGCACGGCCATTTATTTGCGATGCCTTCCTATTCCGTGTACAAGAGATTCGAAAGCGTACCAACCTCTTGAGTGCACGCTACAAGATACAGTGAAACAAAGACTAAAAGCCAATTTAATGCGTTTAGACAATCGAAATCTGATATATATAATTAGACCCTGGCTAATATTCCAGCTACCAATAGGAGTATTAATGGGGTTGAAAGTATTTGTTGAGCATACCAAAATATTATAGGCATAATCAACATAGCGAGAGCAATTTCATATTTTTCTTGCGCATGAGAAATGTGTCACATTTGATTTGCCTGTATGTTCCCTGTTTTTTCGTAAAGAAAGGCAGAAGTTCTTAGGGGATGATTGAAGCTTGAAGAGATGAAACATTCGTGAACACGGTGTGTCGCTGTAGCCGACGTTTCGACAAGCGGACTTGTCTTCTTAGAGGCTGCAAGAGTTGCAGCCTTGAAGAAGACAAGTCCGCTTGTCGGAACGTCGGCCGCAGCGACACCCCGTGTTCACGAATGTTTCATGTTTTCTAGTATTTCGTTATGTATATATCTGCAGAACTTATACGCGCATTTTTACTCTTTTGTGTGATTTATCTTGCTTACTGAACTACTTGAGTCCCCCCGGTTTAGTCCTGTTCCCTGTGCTTCTTTATATTTTCGACGCTTTTTGTGTTTTCAGTTATATATGTAATGGAAAGAGGAGTAGCGGGAGCCAGTAAATGTACCAATATTTTCTATAAACTATACCAATAAAAATAGCGTCATATCATGAAAAAGAATTTGTTAAGCGTTTCAAGAATAGTAGGTGCTTTATCTGGCTTCCAGTTTTGTATAAAATGCCCACTAAGATAATTTCCGGAAGAGCCAGGGCAACGCACAGCTGCAGTCACACAAAAGAACAGGCTGACTCACTTCGATGCCGTCAAGTCTGTGGAGCACGCAATGTCCTCAATTCCGCGAATTGCGACCAACTCCTCTAAGGCTTTCATGGATTAAAGAAAAAGGCGTTTTATTCCATAGCAGTACCAGTAGTCATTGAAACATTAAGTGGTCAGTGACTACATTCCAACAGCTGCCTTAATTCTTCACAGGAAAAGTACCGATCAATAGCAGGGTAAAATTCCTCCGATAATATTCACCGCATGCTTCGGCGTAGTACTCAAGTTCTCAGACTCGAAAGGATTAGGGAGGAGGATTATTGGAGAACATCTCGTCAACTTGCAGATTCCAAGCACCGTCTACTCAAACAATGATGGAGATTGGTTGCAACAAGCTACTGGCAACATTTGGTGACGAATATCAAACCCAAGTGTTCCTTCAGTTAAGGCCATCACGTAACTCTTCTCCTGCTGCTATTAAGGCAAGAGCCTTTTATGTCTCATGCGAAGGTGACCTTGAACTAAATTGCAGCGTGAATTGAAACGGTGCAAAATCTCTCACCTGACCTCTCAAGCGTAGCTCGAGGCGTGCGATCACTTTGTCTCTGCGGCGTTCGCGTTCGCGTGAACGACCCACTGACGGAAAGGGAACGCGATGGAAGACGCTGAGCCAGTGCCTAACCCCTTATAAAAATTGGTTTCACCTGTCTGTCACCTATTAGTCACCACCCAGTCACCCCAGTCACCTCCCTGTAGACTTGACCTTTCTGTAGACCTAGTCTGCAGATTTTCTGCAAACCCCTGCAGACGGCAAGCAGACTTTTCTGATAATCTGCGCCCAGAGTGTGTGCGTGTGGATGTATATAATATATATGTGTGTATCTATATATTCTGGACCATGACACATTTCATAATAATGATTAAATGAATTTCACCTTTCAGTCACCCACCAGTCACCCACCAATCATCCCCATATAGACCTAGTCTGCAGATTTTCTGCACACCCCTAGCAGACGGCAAGCAGACTACTCTGATAATGAGCACCCAGAGTGCGTGCGTGTGGATGTATATAATATATATGTATGTATCTATATATTCTGGACCATGACACATTTGATAATAATGATTAAATGGATTTCACCTCTCAGTCACACACTGATAGGGGGTGACAGAAAGTCTGTCACTTGTCTTCACGTGTTCTGCACCTGGGTTGTTCATGGTCTGTAGAATTTCTGCAAAAAAGCTGCAGCTTTTCTGGAGCACCATGCGACAGCCTGCCAGCTGGTAATTGGAATTCGCTAATTAAAATAGCGTCGCACATTTGGCGGGTGTATATTAACAGATCTGTGTGTTTCATGGCTACCTAACATCCAGCATAAATTTACATGCATTCTGTGAACGTGTAAATTTAAAAAATTGAAGCGTAGGAATTTTCCCACCGGCACTGAATGGCAGGTCAAAATACCATGGCTATATATACCGGGTGGTCGGTGTTAGGCTGTGAAGTGCGAGTGTGCGGTATTTACTTTGCTGTTGTTGCGTGTACGCTGTGGTGTGTTGGTGGGTGTTTGTACGGTATTCTACTCCTCGATGCTGCATGTTACTTGACTCGTGGTGCTAACGCAAAGGGTGGCTCTTATTTATTTTTTTCATCCGCGACAAAGCTCCGCACACATTCTGCAGAAATGCTGCAGAAATTCTGCAGACGCTCTGCAGACATTCTGCCGGCATGCTGCATCCTGGCGGCTACAAATGCTCTGCAGACTTTCTGCAGAAAGGGTGTTCCAATTGCCTACTGGGAGGTGACAAGGGGTGACAGAAAGTCTGTCACTTTTCTGTCTGCATTCCGAATCAGGGGTCACTCGTGGCCTGTAGAATTTCTGCAGATAGGCGGAACGTTTTTTTTAAGGGGCGGATTGCGTTATAGGCCTAAGAAGTGCACAGCGCCAGAGGAGTATCGACAAAATGAGGGACAAGGAGCCAAAGGGCTCGTCTGATACTGACGTGACGTTTCAGTCTTAATGCATCGCCAGTAAGATTTTCGAGTCGTCTTAGTGATAGTGTAAGAGACCCTCCGATTTTATTATTATTATTATTATTATTATTATTATTATTATTATTATTATTATTATTATTATTATTATTATTATGATAAGAAACGGCAGAGGTTTATGTTGCTGTCATTTGTAACCTGCTTAACGGTTGTTTGCCATTTAGGTGTGATACCTGTTTGTTCTTGTTTTACCGCTTTTATTCTTCTGCTTGTATATGGTGAATTCTCCTCTAAAATGTAACTTATTCATTTCTTGAGTTTGTGCACAAACACCTAAAATATTTATGTCCTTTCTTTTTCTTTACTTATAGTAATCAACATTATAGCTGTGCAACTGTGTATTCCATTGTTGAAGTGTTCGCCGTTCAATACATCTGTTTTATTAGTTAAATTAGCCATGTCGTTTGTCTTAAACATTTAATATTACTATCTTCTTATACCGCGCTTCCCTCTACAATGTTACGGGTAATGAGGGCATCATAAATAAATAAATAAATGTGTAGCGAAGCCTTGGGACTGAGTAATGGATTGCGCTTTCCAGCGCCTTCTAATGGGTCGTCCTCTTTAGCTTCTCCTGAAAGAAAGCCGCTCGCACTGAGTCCGTGCTTCTGCCTTGACTGCCGCCATTACGTGTTTCCGCTGAGTGCTGTCAAATAAATACCTTAACAAAATGTATTAAATAATTAATTAACTGATTGATTGATTAGGTTAGTGGTTAGTTAATGAATTAATTGATTGTTTCCATCCCACATATATATATATATATATATATATATATATATATATATATATATATATATCTATATATATATATATATATATATATATATATATATATATATATATATATATATATATATATATATATTGCCAAGGAAACTATTGGAGATGTAGTAGTAATTAGGATATACATGATATACATGTCAAGAAAGTAAAGTGGATGAAAAGATCACTTGCCGCCGGCAAGGACCGAACCTGCGACCTTCGAATAGCGCGTCCGATGCTCTACCGCTCAGCTACGTCGGGGGTCATCCTCCCGTCCACTTCATGAGGTATACATGTGCATTTAAACATAGGAGTGTTAGTCAACGCCGATCGCAGCCATGGCGGCGATTGTGGAACACTTTTTCTGCCTGTTTGCGTCACGTAACGAGCCCTTAAGAGTCATCTTCTTTCCTTCATTCATAGCGAGGGTCTCGTTCTGGCAGACTTGATGCCTTCAGATGGTATGCGAGGGATCATTGGTCAGCTGCCAGCTCGTAGAAAGATCACGTGCTACATGACTCCAACAGGCAGAAAAAATTACACCATCTCCCACTAAAGGTAACCAATACTAACCATGTGGGGATGCGAAGCAGCGCATAGGTCGACTTAAAGTTCCGTTCATCACGGGCACCTTGCCCGATGTTAACGCGTCCTTGCAAGTGAAGCACACCATGAATTCACTGTAGTTGCTGTTGCTGTTACTCGTCCCGAACTCTTGTTGGAGCACGCCACGCGGGCATAGGTCGACAAACTCACTCATGAGTCGACTCACTCTGACTCATTCAGACTCAGATCGAGCCGTGAGTCTGAGTCTGAGTGAGTCCGGGTGAGTAATATTTCGGGTGATATTGAGTCCTAGTGAGTCCGGCTGAGAAAATTTTCAATGAGTCTGAGTCCAAGCGATCAGAATGTCGGAACAAATGTTTTTCGTTTCGGTTTCAGTTTCGTTCCACCGCAAAAAGTTCCGTTCCGTTTCTGTTCCGGAACGAAAAAAAATGTTTCGTAATGGTTCGCAACGGTTTTTTTGTATTAAAATTTTGAAGTTACGGTAATGATAAAACACATTGGATTTTTTATGTAGTTACTTCCCTCTTCTTAAGAAAGTGGGACAAGGGTAAAACACGTTCTCCAGGGGAGTGGACGTAACTGTACCACGAATTCCTACCAACTAGCACAAACCAGTATACCCCCAAAGTCATAGTATTTATTTTCTCAAAAGTCAATTACGATTTTTTTAGTGGGCTCAATGCTTTGTGTCAAGGGAGTGAGCGCGATCTCAGAAGAAGCACGTCATTGAGTTTATTCTCTGATGTGCGAGACCGCTGTTCTCATAAAAAGGTCGCCAGGCCTGCGCGGAACACGCAGCACAGTCACTGCGAAAGCTGGAAGAGTGGACTTTGTAGAGCCCGTTGTAGAGTCCCTTGGGGCAACTAATACAAGTCTACACATGCAAGGTACCCACTACACCATAAATTATTGTAATTTTTCTGAAGTAGCGAAGTTCCCACTGTGCCATTTTTCGTCATTCTTCAGAGAATCGTGGTACCCGCTACACATCTATAAGGCATTATGTGCACTTTGTGCTGTGGCTGATGATGATGAAGACTTATGGCTGAGCACTTTGCGGTCGGTGCAAAGCAGTGTTGCGCAATTGGCGCCTTCATTCCATTCCAATTCCATTCCGGGCAATTAGAACTTGCCGCAGTTCCATTCCTTTCAATTCCTCGGAATGAAAAAAACTTAGCCCATTCCCACTCCGGGAATAGCCGGGCAGTTCAATTCCATTCCTGTAATTCCTCAACGTAGGAAAGGCCTCTTGATAGTTTTATCGAGTTAAGAATGAACTCCCCATAAAGCTGATGTCATCAGCTGCATTAAGCACTCCAAAGGTACGCAAAACACGTTACCAAGGTCCAGGGATAGTAGCTTGGTGACATATCTCGTGCAGTACAACCACCCCACTAATTCCCATAGCGGCAGTTCTCCCGCTACCGATAGTATTTGCATGGTCAGCATGTTTGAACGAATGGTGATGTTTTAATATTTTTTAAGCCTAAATGTGTTAATGCTAAAATGACGACATAGCGTATTTTTATGCTGACAAAAGTAGTATTCAAGAAGACTAAGCAGTTTTGCCACGCGTCTGAAGAGGTCGTGAATATGGAGAAAGCTAAGATTTATTTAATGGGGAACAAAACCCTCTAGATCTGCTGGTGTTAGTTGGAACAGTGCACCGCTCGGGCGCCCTATTCCTTTGCGTCGAATGCGGAACACTGGGCCACAGTGCTCGTCAGCACACACACTTGTCAAGCGCGCCTCGCAAGCTTGGATGGGGTGAGAACTTTCTGTGCTCGCCTGTGCGCAGGTATACAATGTCTTCCTTGTCGCAAATGTTATTTACGTGTGTCAGGTACTGAACTACTCGTGGGATAAAGATCAGGCTGTGCATAGAGTATTCGTCACATTCGTGTGGGGGTATCAATGGGAACCAACGCGCAGGGGTAATTTGTTTCTCCCTTCAGTATCTGCTGCGATAATGCATTTGTTTGTACCCTAACTTCTTATGCCTCGGTTTGTAGTAGGCGCGTAGCTTATGAATGTACCGTGCTTGTAATCAGACAAGCTACTTTAAGAATACTGCTTTATTGTTAAATTCGAGGCTCTGACTTACTAATGTTTGAAGTTTGAAAAACAGCACGTAGACGAAAACGTGCTCTAGTTTGGGAAAAAGATATATTTCCATTCCCATTCTATTCCGTGCCAAATGCGCTTAATTCCATTCCTATGCCATTCCTCCAAGCGTTGTCTCCATTCCATTGCCGGGTCGCGAAAATGTGGAATGACTCCGGACTCATTCCAATTCTGGATTTGCAACTCCGCAACACTGGTGGAAAGCATTAAACCACACACTCTTCGCGCAATTAACATTGTGTGATGACTGGTTGTTATTTTACTCTGCTGTCACGCTATATTGCATATGTTAACATGATTCCTTGCCCGACATGACGCCTTTATACAGTATTTTTGCGAAGGACTTTCAAGCACCAGCGCGGCATCGTGGTGGAAACTCGACTGCCACGCAGAGGACGCGGGTTAAAATCCCATCCGGTCCTAGCAATTTGTTTCCCATTTCATTTTTTTCTTATTTCGTGCGATATCGGTCACGGACACCGGCGGAAGCGGGCAACCATCGCTCCAAAATCAGCAATTGTGATCTCATAATAGCTTTCGCTGTAACAAACTTCAGTGCCGACGATGCCCTCTCCACTTTGGCCTGCGTGACAGGCTCACAAAAGGAAAGAAGCCTTAATTTTAAGGGCTCGTTTTTCTTTGTTATACACAATAATAATGAGCACTAACAGATAATAATGCCAAGGAAGGTATAGGGGATGGTATTAGTAGTAAATGTAAGGTAAAGGTGAAGAAAGAAAAGTGGACGAAAAGATAACTCGCCGCGGGCAGGGACCGAACCTGCGACCTTCGAATAACGCGTCCGATGTTCTACCAACTGAGCACAAAAGGCCACTTGCGTCACTATAAGCATCTCTGGTTGCCACTGTTTTCGTTTTTCGCACAATTTCAACATATGTTTGCTTTGGAATTCCTGCCTGAGATACGCGCTAATACTGTACCCCGAGATATGCACATTGCATGAGCTCAGTTGTTCCGAATTGCGAAGTTTTTTCGTGAACCGAAAAACGATTGAAAAAATTTCGGTTTCACTCCAGAACAAAATACTAGATAAAGTTTCGGTTACGCTTTCGTACCGGTCAAAAATATCGGTTTTTTTTTTGTTTTTCGTTTTCGGTTTTCGTTCCGTTCCAACACTTTGCGAGCGAGTCCAGCTGAGGAAAATTTTAGTGAGTCTGAGTCCGAGTGAGCCCTAAGCGCAAGATATATTTTTCTTTAGTGAGTCTGAGCGAGCTCCACACTTCTTTGCCGACCTATGCTTCTATATACACAACGTCAGCATTACTATCAGTCTTATGTCGGCTCACGTTTATACTACCGCCGACTCACATATACTTCAAAGCACTAGGGTTCATACGCCAGCTCAATATTTATTAATCAGAGGCGTGAGTTACGTAGGAGACGGAGGGGTGCAGGTTGACCTCCCCCCGCAAGCTCTTTCACAAGAAGTTCTTTATAAAAATATCTCGTGTGAGTCACCATTTTCAATAAAAATGTCCTTACTGGATTGCAACCACTGATATCTCGTATTTGATGGTTCAAGATCAAAAGGCGCCAAGTAGAGCACCAAATGTACGAGATATTGGTGTCAAAGAGCATTGACACCATGGTAAAAAAATCCAATTATACGCTAACGGACTCATGAGTGGACTCACTCAGAGTCACTCAGACTCAGAGCCGTTAGTCTGAGTCTGAGTAAGTACGAATGAGTAATATTTTGGTGAGATTGAGTCCTAGCGAGTCCGGCTGCGAAAAATTTCAGTGAGTCTGAGTCCGAGTGAGCTCTAAGGGCAAAATATATTTCATTAGTGAGTCTTAATGAGCTCCACCTTTTTTTGCCGACCTGTGCACGCGGGAGCGCGTGGGTTCATCGCGCGTCTGCAGAATATCGTTCCCCGACGTCATCACGTGATTGCTGAGAGAGTGTAAGGGGGAGAGGCCACAGCGTCTTACCCAGCCCCTCACACAGGCCCGAACGCGCTCGCGCGTGCCAGCACACATGGTTCCCGAGTGGACGGTGGCCAATAGAAAGACGGACACAGCCCCAAGCAAAAGCTGATTCGCATCTAAACGAATGTTCCACAGTCGCCGCCATGGCTGCGATCGGCGCTGACAAACACTCCTAGGTTTAAATGAACATATATACCCCATAAAGTGGACGGTAGGATGACCGCCGCCGTAGCTCAGCGGTAGAGCATGGGACGTGTTATTCTAAGGTAGCAGGTGCGACCGCTACTGGCGGCAAGTTATCTTTTCGTCCACTTTACTTTCTTCACATGTATATCCTAATTACTACAAATACCATCCCCTATAGTTTCCTTCACATTATTGTCTGTTAGTACTCATAAATATTGTGTCTGGCAAAGAAAAACGAGCCCACCTTATTTCCTATATATATATATATATATATATATATATATATATATATATATATATATATATATATATATATATATATATATATATATATATATGTGTGTGTGTGTGTGTGTGTGTGTGTGTTTGTGTGTGTGTGAGAGTGAGAGAGAGAAATAAAGAGGAGGACAGAAATTCCCGCGTTTAGTGGGTCCTTGATGCTGCTAATTTTAATCTTGCGCGGATTTCTGAAACACACCGCGACTTAGTTCATCGAAAGACCGTGTACTCTTGAACGGCTATTAAGAACAATCTTCTGACATTGTTTCCTTTTTTTTTCTTTTTTTTTTAAACCCGTGATCACAGAAAAATATTTTGTTCCCTCGACCCCTACTACAATCCCATTACCTTGCCTCGTGAGCGATCCCCGCTTAGTTTAACGTGCCTTAATTATGCGCTGATATTTGAATGTTTACGAATGTCTGGCCGGAAATATCCCAACCATGACGCACGCATTGCAGAGAAAAGACGCTGTTGACGTTGCATTCTCACTGCTTGCATCGCCTACCGAAACCTCTTTCTATAGTCACAGCTGTTTTCTTTCTTTCTTTTTCCCGTTTTTTTTTTAATTTTGAACTGAGATCTATGGAAGCCAGAACGCCACTAAATTTTGGTTTTATTTTGTTCTGCACTGTTCTGCGTCTTTCTGCGTTCGCTATACATTCTAATCTCGTAAAACAGTTTGGAATATTTCGGCTCATGCAAACGCCAAGCTCGTCCGTAAGAACTTTCTGTTCATAACATTTATTTCTCAGCTTGAACATTTACTCCCTCGTGTTCTACTCCAACCAGTCTTCCCGTATGCAGGGTAACAGAACTAAGCTCTAATTTTGTTACCCGTACTGCCTTTTTTTTCTATTTTTTTTGTATCCTACCCGTATTCATGCGAATTTACGTTTGCATTTGACACTTCCTTCGTATACCCCTACCGTTATACTCCACCGTTATACTCCTTCGTATACTCCTACCGTGTCACAACATTCACTGCGTATGTAGTAACTGCATGTATTAACTGCCAAGTTAGTAACTTTGCTACCATGACATTGCTTATAGTTACTACCGTCAGGGAAGTAGCAATGCAAAGTAACTTTACTTCCATGACAAGCTCAAATAAAAAAAGTGAAACCGTATGGTATTGTCTCTTCGTGTGAATACCCTGCTAAATACACGGCACAGTGATAGCCTCGGATAACAATGCATACACATATAGGGATGAACGAGCCGTAAACGAGAACGCACACACATACAGACACGCATACAATGCCAAGGCTTCTACGCGACTCATACTCTAGCAGCAACTGTAAGGATATATATTGTCGCGAGAGAGAGCTAGGAGACGAGAAAGACGTCGTGACGGCGGCCGACGTGGCCGTGCCGAGATCTCGCCACTTTATTCGGGAGGCGAACGACCTTAGCGGAGCGGCGGCGGCTGCAGGCGTCCAGACCGCAGGAGCGACAGCACGTTCTCTACTGCTCGTGCCTCGAGCTCCCTGAGCATGAGCTGCGCGAGAGGCGCGGCGCGTAAGTGGCAAGGAGGTTAAAAAAAATTGCTGGAGTGGCAATTATTGCGCAAGAGTGTAGCCATGCCCCCCAAAAGATGTCGGCTGCGCCCGCCATCTTAGTAGGGGCACGATAAACCATCGGCGTTTGGCGAAGGAAAGCGCGCGTTTTCCCCGCACGCCAGACGAGTTTAATATGGCAACTTTTACGGGTCAGATACTGCTCCAAGTGTGTCTTTGTGTTACTAGTTTTCTTAAATAAGCCTCAAAGTCATAGCAAATTTTATTGGAGGTCAATCGCCAATATTCCTCTCGACGGGTTACTTTTGTCGGCAACAACGATCTTTTATTTTATGATTAACGTAGTATTTATACTAACAGATCAAAGCCATTTGATCTCTAAGTAGGCACCGCCAGAAAAGAGCATGTTTCCGAGCTCTTTGATGGGCAAAAGCTGCCTTCACTATTGCTGGCAAGGCGTTGCAATACCTTCTACTCCAGAAATTTTTTTAACCTCCTTGTTAAGTGTTAAAAAAATCACAGCATATCCACGGAGTGAATGATGATGAGTGGGCGAAGCTGCGGAGGTTCATCGATAAACCGTGAATCTTCCGTGAATTCTGCCCAGTACATCATCACTGACGTGAGATCGGGCGCGTTTATACTAAAGGTTCGATGAGAGTTATGACGACTTGCATCTCACTTTAATTTTACATGTACGCTGTGAATTTTCATTGTTTAGAAAACCATTGCTTTAGAAAACATCTGGCGTCTTTCGTTAAGCAGCTGGCGTCTTTTCGTTTTGCTTTAGAAACATCTGGCGTCTTTTCGTTTTGCTTTTAGAAAACATCTGGCGTCTTTCGTTGGTTTATTTCATCAATCAACGGCGTTTTGAACAAAATTTTTATTGTTTAATCACGCACAGGAGAAATCTCACCAGGCACTACCTGGGAGGTAAACAATGGCTGCTAATGGGAATGAGAGACAGAAGAAGTCGGCTTTTAGCTAACACTTACACTTCTACTTCTACTAACGTTTCCTACTGGAACATGCCAATGGCTGCTAATGGGGAATGAGAGACAGAAGAATTCGGCTTTTAGTTAACGCGCACGCTGCGAATTTTTTATTGTTCAACAACGCACAGGAGAAATCTCCCACCGGCACCACTTTGGAGGTCAAGATCTGGTACTAGCGTTAAGACTGGTTACGCACTACGACGGGGACGAACGGGTGTCGCTTTAAAGAGCTTCGCCCCTAAAAACGATGATCATGATTGTGAGGGATGATAATGCCGCTACATATATATTCCTACTTTGGGGCGGCACACGTTGTACAGGTGAGCTAACCGTGAACCTTGACCTACAATTGATGTTCTGAAACCGGATTTTCGTACCTACTACATTTGCAATGTACCTTGAATTTGACGTTGGATATTTAATTATTTTCCATTTTTGTGATAATTACTACACTTCATTTAAAACGTACAAATAATGGGCCCTATGCTTTCCTCGGCTTAATTGTTTTCAGTGGTTGTGTCTAAGAAAGGGGCTTCGTTCTTTCATAGCGAGGGCTTCGTCCCGGTGGACTTAGGTATAGCATGCGTGGGTTTACCGGTCAGCCTTCACCTCGTGAAAAGATCGCGTGCTTCGTGGCGCCAGCTGGTAACAAAAGAATGTTCCACACTCGCCGTCATGGCTGCGAGTGGCGCTGGCGAACACTCCCAGGATTACTCGTAACATGAATATCCAATGAAGGGGATGGGAAAGCGACCGCCGCCGTAGCTCATTCGGTAGAAGCGTTATCCGAAGGTTGTAGGTTCCGTCCATACAAGTTGATTTTTCATGCACTTTAATTCCTTTCCATTTTTGTCATAATTACTACACTACAGTTAAAACGTACAAATAATGTCCCCTATGATTTCCTTGACTTAACGGTCTGTTGGTTTCATTGGTTTTACTTGCATATACGTGTGCCATGACGTAGCACAATGCTGTAATTCCAACATAATTAAGAAAATTATAGTTTGCCTTAATTTTTCAGCATCACATACCGCGGCCGGCAGAGTTAGCAACGTTCAGTAACCGTCACGTGCGCAAGTAGTAAGTAGTAACAACGATGCTTACTTCCTCTCATATATTTATAAAGAAGAAAACGTTACCGAAACGTTGTAAGCATGTCAAGGGGTAGTAAATTGAGCTTTTACTACCTTTTAAGAGTGAAGGCAACCGCTTTATTAAAGCTTTATCTGAATTTGCAATAAAAAAACAAGAACATACTGCGATGCCGACGTTCACTAGCGCACGTGGTTTTCAGTGCTCGAATGTCTTTCTTAACGCCGACTGGTCACTAATTTAAAGGGACACTAAAGGCAAATATTAAGTCGACGTTGATTGTTGAAATAGCGGTCCAGAAACCTCGTAGCGCTGCTTTTGTGCCAAGGAAGTGCTTATTTTGAAATAAAATCACGTTTTTAGTGGTCCGCATCGCGTTAGCGCGATTCAAATCTCCCGTCTGAAAATACGACTCTCATACGTCACTGCTGCCATGCCCAACGTTGCCCGCTTTTACTGCGCGGCCGCCGACACTAGTAGCAGCCGAGCGGAAGTAGCGGGACCCACAGTAGCAACAACGGCGCTGCGGCAAAGACTTGCTCGGATGGGCACATTCAAAGCCGTCACCAAGTTGCGGTTGGTCTCGTAATCCTCAGTACGAAAGTGCAGCGAGCACACACGCAGAGGTTTTGACTGTTTAGCACACTGGCGCAATGGCATGACACTAAGCCACTTCGAGCGTAAGGGTTCATTCCGCGGCACCCAGTGAAAAGACACACCGGTTTCCTTGCTGCAACACTGGCGTTGTGCACCATTCGGGCATCCGGCAATATCACACGCATGCGGCATTTTGTCGAACTTTCTGTCAGAGCGACCTTCACGAGCGCGTAAAACACGCACGGCAGTACGGGATCCCGAAACTACCACTGAAACGAGCGAGGCACAGTTCGGCGAAAACGGAACCTTTGAACCACGCGCGCCGTTCCCCATGGCAACACCACGGAGGTTTTGTTTTCCATGAATCAAGCGGAAACGAACAAACAGCATTTTATTACGTCTTTTGATGCTCGGAATGTTCTTTTTTTACTGCTGTTAGTTTGATTACTAGTGATTTATTGTAGGCCGACTTCCCTACGTCATCGGGATCACTTCGAAAATGTCCCACTCGTGGCGCTCGTCATGTGATACATTTAGCTTAATTTCTCGGTAAGTAGGGCACTGCTGTTGATAATATTGCCGTTTTAGAAGTTGTCATACATTGGGCTTTCACTCTGACATAAATTGTTATTTGCCTTTAGTGTCCCTTTAACTTTCTGAGCACGAGACAGAACGCCCCTCGTCCCCTTTCACTCAAAGGACTTCCTGTTTCTTTTTCATTCCCGTGCGGTGTGGCCGCGTGGTCGTGTATTCTTTTTGTCCTGCTTTGTTTTCACACGATCATATCAATCTACCCGCCATCGCGGTTTAGTGTAGGCAATCACGTGCTTTTCATATTAGCCACCGTGTTTCCCGCTTCTCTACCGTTCCTATAATCATCATTTACGCGAATAGTGTTGAAGGCCCCGTTGTTTTTACTGGCGATAGAGTCTAATTGCACGCAACGTACAAAGTTTACCAGGACATTAGGCAACGTAAATCGCGGCGAAATTTCATCTCGACCCACGTTTGCACTTTCCCAGCCGCTTGCCATGCATGCCAACTGAACGCCTTTCCCTTTTTCTCTGAACGCTCTCTTTTTTTTTTTTTTCACTACAGATGCCAATACTCCTCCGCTGGAAAAAATATCTATCCAATTTGCCGACGCCTCCTTGTCGCTGTATCTCCCATGCCACATTGCTGGCTGCGTGTTTTTCTGATTCCTTTTTTTTTCACTCACCACAAAATGAACTAGACATATCGCATGCTGGTGTGGGACGCATGTCGAGTGCCTTCAATTTTCTTTTTTCTTTTTTTTTGCAGCCTTTGCAGTCTTGGTGTAACTTTTTTTTTATCTACCCGAATTTGAAATGTAAATGGAGAATACCACGCTTATAACGGTTCTTTCTTGCTCTCCTTTTTTTTACTGCATACTGCATGTTCCTGTTCATAAGAACTCGACGTGAAAGCTGTTTCGAAAGACGTTCTACACGAAGCCTTATTGGAAATCTATAAGAACCTTCGTCGGGGCTCTGTAATGTGTTCTCTTGCCTCGAAATTCCTTTCGACGCTCTGTTCATTTTGCGTGGCCTGAGTTCTCGAGGCGTTTGCATATGGCTGTGGCTATCATGTGGTATGCAACCACCGCTTTGCCTCTGACGCATGTGAAAAATAAAGGAAATGTATTGATAGAAAGGAAGTCCGCCGAGTAGTTTTATGAAACGCACGCTAGCTGC
This sequence comes from Rhipicephalus sanguineus, assembly GCF_013339695.2. Lineage (NCBI taxonomy): Eukaryota > Metazoa > Arthropoda > Arachnida > Ixodida > Ixodidae > Rhipicephalus > Rhipicephalus sanguineus. The sequence continues at coordinate 16,508,587 of NC_051177.1, forward strand.
AGAAGCGTCAACGCGTCACGTTTCATTCCGCAGATATCTGCTAAGTTTGGTCACCATATTAAAGTACACGTGTGGGCTAGTTGATTGATCGTCACAGCACATGGCACCGGGGGAAAGGACGAAAACAACGGGAAGCACTTGTGTTGTCCCTTTGTGTCCGTCGTTTCACCCGGTGTGCGCTGCCATGTGCTGTGATAGCAAAGATTCGGAAGACGTTCAGTATTTTCTTCGGAACGTAATGACGTCATGTATGAGCCATCCACTCTTGGGTGAACGAAGAAGAGAACGTTGCTCTGGTCGGCAAAGACTCCTGCTCGTCTCTCTCGTTTCGTGCTGACAATATAGCAGTTGCGCATGGCCGCTCAATCGCCCGTCTCTGCGGTTGTTGTTTCACAGCATTTTTCGCCGCATTATTTCAGAAAGCTTCCCTTGTATAAGGACGTCGAGTTCTTATACAACACATGTTTTGCACTCGTCGAGCTCAAGAAACACAGAAATGGTGAAAAGCCTTGGACGCCTGACCTCTGTAATAGAAATAGACGTCGCGACAGGCTTTTACAAAGTTTCTGAGAAGCACAAGTGAAGGCGAGTTTCGGTCGTTCAAATATGAGAGAAATAAAATCGGATATTAAACGCGCCAAACGGGAATGTTACATCACCAAGTTCTTTTTCCAGCGAAGCTTCTACTGACTGACCTGTGAAACTGGTGTTCAAAAAAACCCTCCTCACCCACAGCTGTCGCGCACCAAAGAATTCAACAGAAGCAAAGAAATTTTCTTTTCGGGGGCTGGCGTTTGAAACCCCCGTCCGAGTGCCTTGAGCACTAGGCCGCCCGCCCATGCTTGGCCAATGTGAACTGGGCTGTAGCGTACGAATGCCGACGATGCGAAAAAACATTTGGGAAGCAGTGCACTTGCCATGGGCGTTTCATTGAAGTACTTCGTGTTGGCGGACTAAAAGCGATGTGCTGGACAACGCGTAAGGTTTATATCACGAATTGCACATTTTAGGAAAATTCCGACTTGGAGAAAATTCCCAACCCACGTTTCCATGATCGCGTGATGGTCCTTTCGTTGGGCCGCCCTGGAGGTTGACGAACGCTGGAAATAACATGAAAGATGCCATGCTGATTCAGTCCTAGAACAGTGGTTTCTGGGAAGGTCACTACCTATAAAAAAACTGAGCGCTTACGTTAGGGAGGAGTGTTGCGCAATGCGAAAAAGAAAAAGAAGTTCAACCAGCTCTGCTTCGCGGACACGGATCCCTTCGTCACACTAACGCATTTCTATGTTTTGCAAGTCTTTCAGATACGCTTTATCACTGCTCTTTATTAACACTCCTTGTTAAACGTTGAGGTGGAAGTGTAGTTTTATTGCGTCTTGACCATACCACTCTTGCGCACAGGTGTACAAAGAAGCCTTTGCTTAAGATGCTCCGATATGCTGTATCGTTGCTCTTTGTTAAACACTGTTTGTTAAGCTTTGAGCTGGTAGTATAGCCGCCACCCTTTATAACCACAAAGTATCGCGTGACAGTGTTGTGACTGTGATAACGCTCACACCATTGTTGGGCTAACTGTTGCCTTCTTCCTTTTTATTGGAAGTTGTGTAGTGGGATTTAACCAATTTCTGTGTCACATACGCGTTTATGACGTTGATAGTTTTCTCATAGGCCGCACAGATTTCTGTGGCGCATACCCGTTTGTTGGGCCAACTGTTGCCTTCATTTTTAATGGACCAGTGGTGAGTAGTGGGGTTTACCCAATGTCTGTGGCGCATACCCGTTTATGATGCCCACAAGCGTTACCACGGGTCCCGGACATGTGAAAGGCTCGACCAAGAACAGCTTCGCTGTTAATAATAATTGTTCTGGTTTTAACGTCCCAAAACCTCGATATGATTAAAAGCCACAATATAAGCATTTTCGCCTCCATCGAAAATGGGGGCACCATGGCCGGGATTCGATCCCGCGACATTCGGGTCAGCGGTCGAGCGCCATAACCACTAGACCACAGTGATGGGTAAAGAAAGAAAGGAAGAAAAATTACACCATTTCCCGCTAAAGGGGACCATGAGGCGATGCGAAGCCGGAGCACTTGCACGATCGCGTTTCGTTGGCGTTCGTTGGGCATGCTACCGACCTCGCGTCGTGGAACGCGAAGAGGAACGCTACGCGCGTCTTGTCATCCCTCTAGCCTGGCCGTTAATTCTCACAGGGCGAGCGGGGAACGCAGTCGACAGGTGTGCGAGAGGGGGGCAGCGTAGGAGAGGAGAGAGAGGGGGAGGGGACGCGCATGCGCTGGTGCTCATCGCGGCGTTGCGCAGGAGAGAATTTCGGCATGTCTAGCCCGCGTTTCAGAGGAAGAGTGGAAAGGGGGAGGAGAGAGGGGTATGGGAGAGGGGAGGGAAAAGAGAGAGGGTAAGTAGAAAGGGGGAAAGGGGAGAGGGGTAGTGGAGAGGGGGAGTGGAGAGGAGGTGTGTGGAGAACGTTTCCCCGATAGAGGAAGGGCTCCTGATTTTCTTTTTCTATCACGGGAAAATCAAATCTCGCGTGGAAAGCTGTCAGTGACGTAATAAAAGGTCGTAAAAAAGTTTAATTTCAACGTGGCGGATTATGAGACGTTAACGTTGTAAATATGTTCGGCTCATCCTCCCAAAATGATGCACAGGCCTCTTGCACGGAATATGTAATACATCGGTATTGTTCTACAATCTTCCTATAGCGGCTACTGATCAACATGTAATACGGACCATGAGGTTATTGCTAAAAGACAGTTGTTCTCGGGTTCGATTTCCGGCCATGGCGGTTGCATTTCGATGGGGGCGGTATACAACACCACCCGTGCGCTTAGATTTAGGCGCATGTTGAAAAATCCCTGGTGGTCGAAGTTGATACGGAGTCACCCACTATACGGCGTGCCTCATAATCATATCGTGGTTTTGGCATGCAAAATCACATAAATTATTATTACTTGTCAACTTTTATACTTAATGTAGTTCATGTGGGCTACGTCCAGTCTGATCCAATGAATACATCTTTCATCTTGCCCGCTTGTCGCGGGATCGAATCGCTGCCGCGGCGGCCGCATTTTCGAGGGAGGCGAAAATGCTTGAGGTCCGTGTATACCTAGATTTAGGTGCACGTTGAAGAACCTCGGGTGGTCGAAATTTCCGGAGCCCTCCACTACGGCGTACATCGTTATCATATCGGGGTTTTGGGACGATAAACCCCAACTATTATCTTGCCTGCTTAAAACTCGCGCCAAATCAAAGCTACAGGGTATGGCTATTATTGTTCAGTTGTCCGCACTGGTTGCTTGCGTCACACCATAGAGAACGCTGCTGATTCCGAGCGAACTCATACGCCAGAATCGCGGCATGTTTTCTTGAGAAGATTATAACAACTGTCTCTGCTGTATCTTCATGGGCTGCTCTGGCAGCAGAGTCAGCACGAGCATTGCCTTGAGTAGCACATTGAGCTGTTTAAGCACTAATGTACAACGCTGTGGTGAAGTTCGTGAGCATTATTAAGGCTAAAGCCTCATACGCATAATCAAACTCGAAAAGTGACCGTTGTCGGCGAACAACACGAGTGACGCAAAGAATCATCACGTAATGACGTCATCACGACGTTACTCTGACGTCACCGTAACTCCACATGATGACGTCATCACATCACAGTCGCTTGGTCGAAGGTGGGTCGATCCTGGAGGCAGCGCAAAACCACGTTAGGAGCAGAAATCTTTCTGATTGGGGCTGGGGAGGACCAATACACTGACTGAAAAGAAGATGGCTTTCGCCTTCGAGTCGTCTTTGGCGAAGGCATAAGGGTTTCGTCTAGGCGCCTAATGTCCAGGACTTGCGCGCGCATTGACTTGAGAGATTTTAGTGCCGCTCGTGAAAGCAAGGGTAAAGGAGGCTAACCAAGCACGTGCTCGGTTGGCTACTCTACACGCAGGGAGGAGAAAGGGGGAATAATGAATCAGATAGAGTAGAAAAGATGGACAGTTAGTGAACACGAACCCGCACTAGTAGCTCGCACACGTTCGTGAAGTCCGGTAGACTTCAGGAAGCAGATAGGACTTTTGCGACCTTGTGTCATATCTCTCAATTGTCAATCGGGTCTCTGATCTATAACAAACAGAAGAGCTCTCCGTACTGCCGCCAGCTCCGTAGCTGTGGCCGAGGTGCTGTGACTGCGGGTGTTTACTTCGTACTTTGATCTATACTTATTGTACAGGTTCTTTCACTGATGCAACAGGGACCAAGCAGGTTTACCGCCCCTTCGAGCGTTTTCGCAGCAGTTGCCGTATTGCCTGTGCCTGTGCAAATGCTAGCTGTTCTAGCCTGAAACAAAGCAACCGGCATTTGATCGGCGTATGCGTCGTGCATTGCGAATGCCAGTTCCACAGGCCTTCTTGACCAATGGCAGCGTGCACGACAGCTACGCGTGAATAGGCGCTACGGCGCAAGATCAGTGGCGTATATGCAACAGCTGGTGCTCTGCGGTGAAGCTCACGTTCAGGACTTGCTGCCTCGAGACATTGCATGTGCTTTTGTATTTGGCCTGCAGGGACGTACTTTTTTTGCTCAACGGATCCATTCGGCCTCTCTTTTTGCTGGTGGCTTCCCTACGAGTGACTTCGCCAATGCAGTGATGCGGTTGAAGTGATGTGCTGGCTGCTGGTGTCCGACGTCATTCGCCTAAAAATAATATAATTGTCATTTCTTCTACTGCGGGGACAAACATGGAAGTTACTTTCTCCGTAGGCCTTTTTAGATTCGTTTGTTTTCAGTCAGACTTTCTTGGTATTACATAGACTTTTGCTGGCTTTTTCTCGACACTCATTGATTTCGTTTACATTTGTCATGAACCTCCTCGAGTTCTTTTTAAGTTTGTTAGGATTGGCGGGGTCGCCTTTAAGTTGTCCTTCAAGAGATTAGAGTTGCACTGTTACCTAATCATTTGCTTTTTTTTTCTGCACTTCGTTAAATTCTTCTCAGATACAGCCGAACGTTCGGTGAGCGTGGATGAGTTGTTGCGAAACTTTTTCAGATTTTTGTTGAAGAATTTTTGATTTCAGATTTATTTTAAGTGCATTGTTATACACATTTAATTTACAGCGATGGCTACCACATGCTCTTAATTTTTCACTGCCTGAGCATGAGATATCTAGAGAGCCAAGTCATGAAATTTAGGACGACCCTTCAGCGCGAAGCCGTTCCCACAGTAGCACGAAACGTCCATAGAAGGTAACCTCCGAAATTCTTGGTCGGAGCCTTACAAGGTCTGATTTTATGTCAAACAGCAGGAATGTGTGCGAGGAAACTCACTCTTAGGAGTTAGTTTTCGTGGAACGTCTTGCTTTAAAAATCAGTTTTGCGCAATGCACACTGACCGCTTATAAAACGTCTTACGCAACGTGTTAAATCAAGCAGAAAACGCCAAGTCGTGGCTGCCCAGCTGTGTTTGAATTCAGAAAATGTTTATTGAATGTTACTACTGCAGAAGAAGGATATATTGAAAACGCAGCTCACTCCATCATTTGAAAAGGCGCCTATTTGGTTGTATGCTGACCATCGCTATGGCCGGCTGTTCAGGTAAGGCACGGGAGACAAGCACTGCTGGTGGTGATCCGCTAGCTTCAGTCTTCCTCATTACACCGCTTTTACAGTAAGGTGAGACCACCCACGTGCGCGATTCCATACCGACTCTACCCGCACGCATACTGGCATTGTCCCAGAACCAAGACACCTCGACGCCATCGATTTTGCTCGGACATACTTACATGGGTTGCGAACCTAGGCAAAGCAACTTCTTCGCGGGAAACTCATCTGCTTCACTATTCACTCACCGTCTTGGAGGAGGTCGGTGAAACCTCATCCTAGCGCTCGGACCCGGACATTGGTTTAGAAAATTAAAAGCTTTTTATTTCTCCCTCTCTCGGTACACTCAAATTTTGGTCAGTCTCTGCGCCGTAACTTGGACTGGGAATTGATGCAGCTCACAAATCGTGGATGGAAAAGATGAAGTCAGTATAAGTTCCTCTCGTAACAATAATACATTGATACACTATTTGTTCGAGTAGTATGTATAATTTTTTTGTCACGCAGAGCAGAGTTGAGCTCGCTCCATTTTTTTTCGGCCAGCGTACAACTGTTACGCAAGCCCGATCGCTGGCACTTGCATTCGGCCACGTAGGGCTTTCCTATGTGTAACATAAACATATATGCTAGATACTCACCAACTCAGCAGCAGCCGCACCAAGGAAGCTTTCGACGTAAAAGAAAATCAGCACTGGAGACGCGATAGACCAGCCTTATAATCTGTAGCATACGAAGGTAAGCGCAACCTACGTGCGCGGTTCTATACCGACTCTACCCCCACGCATACTGGCATTGCCCCAGAGCAATACACCTCGTAACCAAAAACAAATGCTGGAGCGCTTATCCAGTCGCGAAAATAGGGGCGAACGAAGCTACTACATCTTTTTCATTCTATCTTTCAGTCGCAATGCTCCCTCCCAACTGTTTCCCTCCTCCATGCCGAGAATTGACCTTCATCCACGTGCTTAGCAGAGAAACACGTCGTCAAGGAATTAAACCAGCCGACAACAGACGAACACAGGAAACGGTGAAGGAGACAGGAAACGTTTCCTGTGTTCTTCTGTTTTCGGCTGGTTTAATTCCTTGATGCAATGCACCAACTAGCCCAACAACGAGTTCTGCTAAAACACGTCGTGCAACAACGACGCTCATGCCTTCGTATCCGGGAAACAGTGAAACGACAAGCGACCTCGATAAAAGAACGGATATAAGAAATGGCCCACGATCGAGCATCAATTATTGCAACACTTCGCGTACAAATAAGCATGCGACCTTCGAGGGCCGCATTTCGGAACGGTCGCCGGGATTTTCGCGTACAATGCCACCGAAATCTGTGGCGCGACGCGTTCTTAAAACGAACGGAGCTGGTCCGTTCTATCCAGCCGCACGCGATTGGTCAATGTAGGACCGTGACGTCTGTCACGGTTCACATTGACCGTTCGCGTGCGGCTGGATAGAACAAAGCGCCTCTGTTCGTTTTAAGAACGCGTACAAAATCGCGCCACTGAGTTATAAAAGCTTCGCTTCAAAAATAAAACAACTTAAACATTGGGGTTTTGCGTATCTGATACCGAGGTCTGATTATGAGGCAGGCCGTAGCGGAAGTGGCCACTTATGGGGTTCTTTAACGGGGCATGCCTCAGCCTAAGTACGCGAGCGTTTTCGCAAATCGCTCGCATCGAAGTGCGGCTACCGCGAATTCCACTCGTGATTAGCCACCCAGTCACCACAGCGGGTGCCATAAAAACTAATAATAAAAAAGACAAGTGAGTGAGATATTTTGCTAACGTATAGTGTAACAATAATAACATATGGGGTTTAACGTCCCAACACCACCATATGATTATGAGAGACGCCGTAGTGGAGGGCTCCGGAAATTTAGACCATCTCGGATTCTTTAACGCGCTCTTAAATCTAACTACATGGGCCTCAGACATTTTCGCCTCCATTGAAAATGGAGCCACCGCGGCCGGGATTCGATCCCGTGACCTTCGGGTCGGCATTCGAGCGCCATAACCACTTGACCACCGTGGGGGGGAACGTGTAGTGTGAGTGAAACAGCGGGAAATCAGTTTTGGGATCACTCGAACAAGCAGCGCAGCTTCTTTCAGACCTTCATGGAAGCCAAGTTCACAGTTGTCGATTTCTGGCCCCGTCGCAGGGTGCAGCACACAACACAACACCCTACTTAGCGCTTACAACAGACTGCAGCTCAATACTGCCATGGTGACTGGGAACCTGCAATGATCAGCTAACATTTATTGGAGTGATTCCTTGCGACGTTTTCTACCAAACCTGTCGCCAGGACAAGTGGAAGCTCGCACATCGCCAGCAGGAAACATACGCAAAAGAACCAATTTTTCGAGGCTCCTAGCGATGTTAATAGCGAATTAGCCACATCCTCTAGCACGCTTAGAAGATTTATTTATTTATTTCTCTAAACTATAGGGTTTGTAGAGAGTGCAAATTACTTGGATGTTCTTTTTTTTAGTTTTGTTTCGTATTGCAGTCGGTCATTGTTAGATAAGAACAGGCCTACACGTTGAGCTTATCTCTCACGACTATTGTCTGCAACTTCGCGATGTAGGAACTTTGCACAGTCTATTGTGGGCTCTGTGGGGCTGCAACAGAGAAAAAAGATACACAAAATTATATATATATATATATATATATATATATATATATATATATATATATATATATATATATATATATATATATATATTACGTTACTTCTTCACAACACGAGAGAAAATGTTTTTTTTAAGGCCGTGTAGAGGAAAATCACGTGACCGACTCGTTGGGACCTAAGTACGGTTTCCGGAATCACTGACAGGAAAAATAAGGCTGTAAACGGAGCGCAGTGACGTAAGGAGCGACTCGGTTTTACTGAAGATATGACTGCATACACAGGGACTATGCGTGACTGGCATGTGTCTCGGTGAGCTGACAAATCCCGATACGGAACCAACCGGTATCTAAGGAGCTGACCTCGCATATTTTCGGTTCTGTCTGTTTCGGCGAGTGGCACGTACAGTGAAGGCTTAGCGGCTCCGCAGCTTCGGCCCAGCGTTCTTTGCCATTTAATTTATGCCGTCATTTTTATGCTTACCGTGACGAATGGAGCGGCTACGTTCACTCGGTTCAGTGCTGCGAGAAACCAGCGCAATCTTGGACGTCTCCAGGAAGTGTGCGAGCAAAGAACACCCGAGCCAGGCTTACAAGATTCGCTTTCAAACAGGATTCGTTTTTTCTCACACCTAAGCGCGCGTCGCTCGCTCAGGAAACAATTTAAAACTAGCTGGTAGTGCATGACGCACGCTGACTAGATTTATTTTCCGCCCAGTTTGTCGTGGCCATTCTGTGTGTCACGCTTTCGTATATCGCGCAAGGCCGCACCAGCTAGGGCTGCAGTAATAAAACGGTGTTTCGAACAGGATGTCCGCTCGGTCGCCGAAGACGCACGTTCTTCCGCACCCAACGAGCGGCCTTATCGGCACCGATAGGCCTCGCTTCACCTCGCTCGCTCGTGAATAATCGATGCCTCGGGCCATCGTTCGTCTTGACACCTCTTCCCGAAATATTCGACTGTACAGGTAAGCACAGCCGCTGCCTCGGCCCATCGGGGTGACGACCATAAATGGGAGAAGTCCGCTGCGCGCTACACCGAGGCCCCCGAACACAGATACTCTCATCCGTTCGCTCTCTTTTTCGTCCGCCAAAGTGCGCTCCGTCGAGGGAGAAAAATGTCGCGCGCAACAGGAAAGGCTGCACCGAAAAATGATTGGGGAAAAGAAAACGGCGTACTTCGCTTATGTCTGCATTTATGACATAATTTCCTTTATTTATTTTGGCCCTGCTTTTACGACAGGATACGAATGGAACCAAGGTCTGAACTGGCCGTTACTCCTACTTTGCAAGTGGGTGCGATGGGATGTCCTGCTGCAATTTGTTTGTTTACTCGTAGGCGCCCCATACGGAAAGCGAAGTGTCCCGGTGATCCGCCGGGAACTCAGATGCCAGACTTGAAAGAAAAAAAAAAAAAAAGCCGGAGCGGACGCAGATGCATGATATTGCAATATTGACCTTTATTGGCCTCGTAAAAAAAACAGAAATTGTGCTTCGACAAAACTCGAAGAAGTTGTGCGCAGCATGTAACACTTGTTAGACGCAAGTAGTAGCACGCGCAATTCACTGTCGGCACATGAAGGTACCCTGTTGTTTTTAATGTCTATCGCAGTGACCGCACCACTAGCAAGACATGCGCAAACAAAAAGAAACCGTTGCCGTCAAAAAGAACGCAGTAGAAGCATGTATTGTTTTATTCGAAACCGCACTCAGAACGGTGCGTTGGCGGGCTCGTTGGTGTCAACCTATAGTGCTTTTTTAGCTCCAAACAACAACACCCGTCCTGTCGCCTGACTGGTGTTGTATTGCACTAAAAATACACTGCGGATGCACAGTGAAGAGTCCCGATATGGGTGGGCTTGCAAACATTCTCGCGTCGATTCTGTAATAGCGCAAGGGAGGATACAGCGATCGTCTGCTGGACGTCTTCATTGGGACATCTTCAGAACATCTAAAATACGTGCGATGGATTTTCGTGTGCGGATTCAGACGTACAGGGCTTAATATAATAGACGCGTTGGACTCGACCAATTTTATTCTATCACCATGAATTGTGAAAAAGTGACTACTTACGCGATGTCTATCGGTTGATGTTATTGGCTTATTTTGCGTTCAAACATTATGTTCTGCAAGTTTATGCGTCAAAAGCGGAATGTAATTGAGAGGCAACCTGTAAGGGGGCACTCCGCATTGACCACGTAAGAGAGAGAGAAGAAACTTTATTAGCACTTGGCCGGCAGTTTGGTCTTGGTGGCCTCAGATGGCGGCGCTGAGTCCCTGAACTCGGGCGGCATCTTCGGCCTGCCGGACGGCCCAGAGCTGGTCGTTGAGCTCCGAGCTTCTGAGCGCCGCCTCCCAGCGGCGGCGTCGCCGACGGAGAAGGTCCCCCGCGGCTCCCGCAGCCGGGACGGCGGCGGGAACGAGTGAGCTCGAGGCTTCCTGTTGCCTGGTATTGGCAGCAGCCATAGGCGCATCGCGAACGGCGGGCGTTTCGCGACTGTTGTTGCCGGCGCATTCCCAGAGCATGTGGCGCAGCGTTGCTCTGTGCCCGCATGTTTTACATAGATCGGTAGTGTATAAGTGCGGGTAGCAGTGGCGTAAGACGACCGGGCTGGGGTAAGAGTGGGTTTGTAGTAAGCGATAACTTACAGCATCGTGCCTGTTTAATTTGTCGTGCGGTGGCGGGAACTTACGCCTTTCCAGTCTGTAGTGTTGGGTAATATCTCGGAACGTGATGAGACGATCACCCCACGACCATTGTGGTCCGTGTTGTTGCTGCGTGTCTGTCGAAGTGTCTCGATCCGGCAGATCAGAAGCCCCGTTCTCGGGAGCGGAGGCGGTGGCCACGGAATGTGCCGCGGCTCGGCGAGTGAGACCTCGAGCCGCGGCGTGGGCCGCCTCGTTGCCCACAAGCGGGACTTCGGTGTGTGCCGGGGTCCAAAGGAGGAAGACTGTTGAATTTTGTGGTGTAAGCATTTTTTAATTTCGTCCTCGTCAAAATAATTTGCCGTGGTGTACGGGTATGCACCACAGGTGATTGACAGTTTATACCTACCCAGGAACAGCGAGAACAGACATTGGTAATTTAAAGGAGAGAGCGTTAACAGACACCGACATCGGCAGCGTTGACCCGACGAATGGAAAGAATAAAAATTAGGATCCCAGCAAGAATCGAACCCAAGCATTCTGCGTGCCAATCGGGTATTCTACCACAGAGCCATGCCAGGTCTACATTGACGAAATTTACATATGTTATTGTCACGTGGTCGTGACGTCGACGAAGACAGCAGTCAGCGTTTGCAGGATGAAACTGTTTATTTGGCCGAACTTGGGGCCGGAAAATGAGAACTCGAACTACAGCAATACACGCTGTACAAAGACAGCGGCGAACAGGGCGTCGTCCGTCGATCAACTGACAAGCGGTGAAGCGCGTCGGCATTTAAACATGTGCCGTCGAATATTCCAGCGTTATCGCTGGCTGTCCTGCAAATTCTAGAATAAGCTCGAGTGTGCGCGTCTTGCGCGCAATCTTAACAAAACGATCTACAATGATCGCGAAGGTTCTCGAACAATGAGGCGCGGTTCGCGCTGAGCGTTGCCGATAGTCTTTGTGACCGAAAACCGAATACAGCAAAAGTGATAAAGAAACGCACGTGGCAATGCCCCCCTCTGAAAAAGCATCGTCCCCATGCTTTAAACAGAACAGGCCAATGCATGCAACAATAAATAACAAGAATAAAGCAACAAAGTAATATAAACAATAAGCACAAGAAAGAAAGCACAATAATAAAGCAAAATGACAGTCCTCAGATTCGCTAACGTGCGTAATATGGTTTGAGGCGCACGACATGGACGACTTCAGGTCGTGCACGGCGCCGCTGAGAGTTCGTAATGCCGTCAGGGACAACCTCGTAGTCGAGTGCGCCGAGGCGTCGAAGTACCCTGTACGGTCCGAAGTATCGTCGAAGAAGCTTCTCACTGAGTCCCCGTCGGCGTATTGGCGTCCATACCCATACACGGTCACCGGGTTGGTATTCCATGTGGCGTCGTCGAAGGTTGTAGCGGCGGCTGTCAGTCGTCTGCTGGTTCTTGATCCGCAGGCGGGCGAGCTGTCGTGCTGCTTCTGCGCGCTGTAAGCGGCGGCGTCGAGATTGTCTTCGTCGGTGACGTTGGGTAGCATGGCGTCGAGCGTCGTCGCCGGGCTTCTTCCGTAGACCAACTTGTACGGCGTCATCTGCGTCGTTTCTTGGACGGCCGTGTTGTAAGCGAATGTCACGTACGGAAGGACGGCGTCCCACGTCTTGTGCTCATCGTCGACGTACATGGCCAGCATGTCGGCGATGGTCTTATTTAGACGCTCTGTGAGGCCACTGGTCTGTGGGTGGTAGGCGGTGGTGCGGCGGTGGCTCGTCTCGCTGTATTTGAAGATCGCCTGAGTTAGGTCCGCAGTAAAGGCGGTACCTCTGTCTGTTATGAGGACCTCTGGGGCGCCATGACGCAAGACGATGTGCTCCACGAAGAACTTGGCTACCTCGGCGGCACTGCCTTTGGGCAAGGCCTTTGTCTCGGCGTAACGGGTGAGGTAGTCAGTTGCTACGACGATCCACTTGTTGCCGGAAGTCGACGTCGGGAACGGCCCCAGTAGGTCCATCCCGATTTGCTGGAACGACCGGTGAGGTGGTTCGATTGGCTGCAGAAGTCCCGCTGGCCTAGTCGGCGGTGTCTTCCGTCGCTGGCAATCTCGGCAAGTCTTAACGTAGTGGGCGACGTCGGCAGGAAGGCGTGGCCAGTAGTATTTTTCCTGTATCCTCGCGAGCGTGAGGGAAAAGCCGAGGTGGCCAGCCGTCGGGTCGTCGTGCAGGGCCTGCAGAACCTCTGGTCGCAGTGCCGAAGGAACAACGATGAGGTAGTCGGCCCGGGCCGGAGAGAAGTTCTTTACGAGGACGTCGTTTTTCAAGAGAAATGACGCCGATCCCCGCCTGAATACTTTTGGAACAACGGTGGTCCTGCCCTTGAGGTATTCCACAAGGCCCCCAAGTTCCGGGTCGGCTTGCTGTCGTTCAGCGAAGTCGTCGGCACTTATGGTTCCCAAGAAGCAGTCATCATCGTGGTCGTCCTGCGGCGGTGCGTCGACGGGGGCACGAGACAAGCAGTCGGCGACGGAGTGTTTTCTTCCGGACTTGTAAACGACTGTAAAGTCGAATTCTTGAAGTCTTAAGCTCCACCGTGCGAGGCGACCTGAAGGGTCCTTCAAGTTGGCTAGCCAACACAAGGCGTGGTGGTCGCTCACAACTTTGAAGGGCCGGCCGTAGATGTAGGGGCGAAACTTCGATGTAGCCCAGATGATGGCCAGACACTCCTTTTCTGTTGTGGAATAGTTGATTTCTGCCTTTGATAGCGACCGGCTAGCATAACTGATGACCCTTTCCAATTCGTCGGTCTTCTGCACAAGGACGGCGCCGAGTCCTACGCTGCTTGCGTCGGTGTGGATTTCCGTATCGGCGTGCTCGTCGAAATGCGCAAGTATCGGAGGCGTCTGCAGGCGTCGTTTCAATTCTTGAAATGCCTGAACTTGCGACGTTTCCCACCTGAATTCGACGTCGTCCTTCGTGAGTTGCGTCAGTGGCTCGGCGATCCGTGAAAATTCCTTGACGAAACGTCTGTAATAGGCGCACAAGCCGAGAAAACGGCGTACGGCCTTCTTGTCGGTGGGCGTCGGGAAGTCAGCGATGGCAGCTGTTTTCCGCGGGTCCGGGCGAACACCATCCTTGCTGATCACATGACCCAAGAACAAGAGCTCCTCGTACGCGAAGCGGCACTTTTCAGGCTTCAAAGTGAGTCCGGAGGTCTTGATTGCTTGAAGTACAGCTTCAAGGCGCCGAAGGTGTTCGTCGAAGTTTGAGGAAAACACAACGACGTCGTCCAAGTACACGAGACATGTCTGCCACTTCAAGCCGGCCAGTACTGTATCCATAACCCGTTGAAAAGTCACAGGTGCCGAGCAAAGACAAAAGGCATGACCTTGAACTCAAACAGGCCGTCTGGCGTTATAAAGGCAGTCTTTTCTCGGTCTCTCTCGTCGACTTCTATTTGCCAGTAACCGGTCTTGAGGTCCATCGACGAAAAGTACTTTGCGTTGTGTAATCGATCCAGGGTGTCGTCTATCCGGGGAAGGGGATACACGTCCTTCTTCGTGACTTTGTTCAGGCGACGATAATCGACGCAAAAACGGAGAGTCCCATCCTTCTTCTTCACTAGCACCACGGGGGATGCCCACGGACTCTTCGACGGCTGGATGATGTCGTCGCGTAGCATTTCGTCCACCTGTTTCTTCACGGCCTCCCGTTCCCGTGTCGAAACCCGGTAGGGACTCTGACGGAGTGGTCGAGCATTTTCTTCTGTTATAATGCGGTGCTTAGCAAGGAGGGTTTGTCGGACCCGCGATGACGACGAGAAACAGTCCTTGTTTTTCTGCAGAAGGCATCGAAGCTGTTGCTGTTGGCGAGCGGGAAGACTTGGGTTTACGTCGAAGGGTGGCTCAGGTGTTGGGGCAGTCGTCGTAGCTTCGTCATGATCTGAAAAGGCAAACGCATCGCTGACGGCCAAGATTTCTTCGATGTATGCAATCGTCGTGCCCCTGCTCAGGTGTCTGTATTCTTGGCTGAAGTTCGTTAGCATCACGCTTCCTTTCACTTCATGCAATCGAGCAATGCCCCTTGCAACGCAAATGTCGCGGTCTAGTAGCAAACGCTGATCGCTCTCGATGACACCTTCGATGTCTTCAGCTTTTTCGGTGCTGACGGGAATTATGATGCTGGAGCGAGGCGGGATGGTAACTTGATCCTCGAGCACGTTCAGGGCATGGTGACATGGATTCGTATCCGGCGGTGTCGTTTTGTCCGACGATAGGGTTATCGACTTGGTTCTTAAGTCAATGACGGCGCCATGATGGTTTAAGAAATCCATGCCAAGTATGACGTCCCTGGAGCAGTGTTGCAAGATTACGAAACTCGCAGAATACGTGCGATTATTGATTGTAACTCTTGCTGTGCAGACTCCAGACGGCGTTATTAGATGGCCTCCAGCGGTACGGATTTCGGGGCCTTCCCAAGCAGTCTTAACTTTCTTCAACTTCGTGGCGAAAGGCCCACTGATGACGCAATAGTCGGCTCCAGTGTCGACGAGAGCGGTGACGTTGTGGCCGTCAATGAGAACGTCGAGGTCGCTAGTTCGTCGTCTCGCGTTGCAATTGGGTCGCGGCGTCGGGTCACGGCTGCGTCGGTTTGTTCCGCTGCTTCGACGTGGCGTCGTCAGTTCTTCCTCAGGCCGTGAAGTTTCGACGTCAGGGCTTCGTTCGTCTTGCGGCGTGTTCTTTAGATTTCGTTGAGGCGTCGTCGTCGGCGGCGGAGGATCTTCGGCAGTTCGTCGTACAGCAACCGCACCTCCATCGGTTGCTGCCCTTAGTTTTCCGGATACGGGCTAGGTGACCGGCCTCGGTTTGGGCCAGTGTACTGCCGGCGGTGCGGAGACATGTAGCGGCCGGGCGACGGCGAGCGGGAAGGTCGTCCTTCTTGCCAGTGTGTTCCGGTGAGGTAGTCGTCGATGTCCCGAGGCCGTTCGCCTGGCTGCGGGCGCGGCGCGTTGACGGCGAATCCTCGAAGCCCCATCTGTCGGTACTGGCAGCGGCGGTATGTGTGGCCGGCTTCCCCGCAATGATAGCAGAGCGGTCGGTTGTCAGGGGCACGCCAAACGTCGGTCTTTCGAGGGGCGCATGGTTGTCCTGTCGGCGGGCGGTATGGCGTCGGTGGTGGTGGCGGCGGTGCCTGACGTCGGAACTGCTGCGGCGGCGCGGCGTCTTGACGCGGGCGAGGAGGGGCGGCGTTGCGTCGGGCTGCAGCAGCATAGCTCATGGCTTGCGGCTGAGGCAGTGGCGGTTCAAGGGTGCCCAGGGACTGCTGGATTTCTGATCGAACGACATCTGCGATCAAGTCCACTTTAGGCTGCGCCGAAGGTAAGAGCTTGCGAAGCTCCTCCCGCACGATCGCTCTGATCGTTTCACGCAGGTCGTCGGAGCCGAGGGCATGAACAGCTGGGCTGTCTTGAATCAATCGGCGATTATATTGGCGGTTACGCATTTCCAGCGTCTTCTCGATCGTGGTTGCCTCTGAGACGAATTCTTGGACCGTCGAGGGGGGTTCCGTATCAGCCCAGCGAAGAGCTCTTGCCTTACCCCTCGCATGAGGAAGCGGACTTTCTTGTCCTCGGGCATGGCAGCGTCAGCGTGGCGAAACAGTCGGGTCATTTCCTCTGCGAAGATGGCCACGCTTTCGTTTGGTAGTTGCACCCGTGTCTCCAGCAAGGCTGCGGCCCTTTCTTTTCTGACGACGCTTGCAAAACGTCTGCAGGAAAGCGCTCCGAAAGGCGTCCCAAGTTCGAAGAGTGGACTCCCGGTTCTCGAACCAGGTCCTTGCTGCGTCTTCAAGGTAAAAGTAAACGTGCCGCAGCTTGTCCTCGGAGTCCCAGTTGTTAAATTTTGAGACCCTTTCGAAAGTCTCGAGCCAGGTGTCCGGGTCTTCGAATGACGACCCGCGGAAGGTTGGCGGCTCCTTGGGCTGCCGGAGTAGGATCGGCGCAGGCTGCACGGGGTCGGTCATCGTCGCTGCGGTGGGTGTTGGGACCTTGGGCTGCCTGGTTTGTTCGGGAAGGAGCCCGTGCTCTGGCTGCAGTCCCTTCTGCCTGCGGCTTGTTCGACGATCCGGGTTTTCTTTGCTGTCGTCCTCCTCGCGGCTTGGGCTTGGGTCAGCGCTTCGCGGGGGCGTCCGGATCATGGAAGAAGCAGCACCTCCACCAGATGTCACGTGGTCGTGACGTCGACGAAGACAGCAGTCAGCGTTTGCAGGATGAAACTGTTTATTTGGCCGAACTTGTGGCCGGAAAATGAGAACTCGAACTACAGCAATACACGCTGTACAAAGACAGCGGCGAACAGGGCGTCGTCCGTCGATCAACTGACAAGCGGTGAAGCGCGTCGGCATTTAAACATGTGCCGTCGAATATTCCAGCGTTATCGCTGGCTGTCCTGCAAATTCTAGAATAAGCTCGAGTGTGCGCGTCTTGCGCGCAATCTTAACAAAACGATCTACAATGATCGCGAAGGTTCTCGAACAATGAGGCGCGGTTCGCGCTGAGCGTTGCCGACAGTCTTTGTGACCGAAAACCGAATACAGCAAAAGTGATAAAGAAACGCACGTGGATTGAACCATCAAGTGCACTTAGGTTCGATAATACTGACATATGTACTCTAATGTGAGGGCTGACGTTACGTCGCACTATAAGTTACCCTTTAAACGCCAGTGTTGTCGACGTGCCTGGTAAGCCCACGATGTGCACATAGCTACTACACTTACAAAAATACGTTGATCCACCTCGTAACTCTTGGCTCAAAGTCATAAAGTACAGCATAGAAGTACTCGCTGACTGCTTCGCATGAAACCGGTTCCCACAACGCGTGGGATCTGCCAAATTTCCCTTCGCAGTCAGTGTATTGATACTCCCCCCGCCTCCGAAAGCTTCCTGGACCTAATGTGGTTCTAAGCTGCCTCTGTGATCGGTGGAGTTACAAGCTTTCTGTGCCTCACATGGTTTTGCACAGCCTCCGTAATTGACCCGCCTTTGACCAAGAGACCATGTCCTGCGATGACGTAATCATATGACGTCCAACTCTGGCAATCTATGACGTCATGGATGACGTCATGTTACGTTGAGGTCATGTGACTTGGTACGCTGACTGCAAAGACACATTCACTTGAGTATCACGTGACTTTTGAGCGACCTTTATTACTTACTATTTCTGTGCGTCATTCGTGTTGACGCCGACGCCTGTCTCGCGAAGTATCGTCAGGTCTCGCCAAATCTCGAAGACGCTGACGGTCGATTTTCGCGTTTGATGAGGCGTGTAGGGCTTTCACCTTAATAAGAGAAATTTGGACTAGTTATGCATGTGGAAACACGTTTGCACTATACAACAGTTACATACTGTGCTTCTTTGGAATGTTTGCCTCTAGTTGAAGATATTTTTATCTTACGGCCATCCGCACAGCCAGGGGCGTAGCGTGCGTAGTTCAAACCTCCCCGAACTTTTTTCGATTTTGCATGTGTACGAGCATAGGAGTGCGCAGGGTTCCCCTTCAGGGGGGGGGGCTGCCCCCTCCCAATTATTTCAATGTATGGCGCTGAAATTGCGCCCCCCCCCCGAGCCGCAGCCGCCCCTCCCTATTATGTCAATGTGTGGGGCTGACTTTGCGTCCCCCCCCTTTAGGTGAATAGGGGAGGCGCCCCCCCCCCCTGTCGGCTAATCTCGGCCATTGTTGGTGATTTCGCCTACGAAATAGGAATTTCGGTATCTAGGCGGTGTTCAGGACAGAAATGCTTGATTAAGGTGATGGCACGAGGCGCTGTTTCTTTCCCTTCCTTCCATTCCTTCCATTGTACCCTTATATATGTGCTTCCTGCAATAAACTTTCACCTTCCTTGTCAAAAATAGAAAGATTTAGTGCCGGGGCCCCAAAGCGGCTTGCGTACGTAAGCCCTTGCGCTCTTTGTATTCTCCATGGGTGCGGCAGGGTGCTTGGGGTCCTCGGCACTAAAACTCTCTTAATTGCGCTACCTACAGTCTAGGTCCCCAAATGAACCATGTCAATCCACGTGCATGGTGGTGAAGGTCCTAAACGCCGGGAAAGGCGCGTGCGGTGATAAGAAACCGTCTCATAAGTCAAAGTAAGGAATTACATCATGCACTGCATTAGTACAACTGGACATGGTCGATAACTCCGTAACCTCTGCTCCATGTTCAGCGTTTCTTTTTCTCTCCGATTTCGTCCTAGCGGAAGCAAAAGCGTTGTTTTTATCCTCAATAGAAAGTAAGCGCTCAGTGATGAAAGCACATAGGCGCTCTGTTGTCACGCACGCATTAGTTTAAAAAGAAGAAGAAAAAAAGCTTATTTGCTCAAGACTTCGTGGCCTCTAAAAAAAGGCAACGGCGTTTGGTCGGGCCCCTATTCTAAGGAGCCGCTGGCCCTCGCCATCCTTTCGGCCCTCCGGACCAGGTTGAGCTGGTCCCCAGCTCAAAGTGCAGATATGTATGCTGACGAAATCATGCTTGAGCATTCATCATCATCAGCCTGACTACGCCCACTGCAGGGCAAAGGCCTCTCCCATGCATGTTCCGCCAATCTACCTGGTCCTTTGTTGCTGCCACGTTACACCCGCAAGCTTCTTAATCTCATCTGCCCACATAACTTTCGGTCTTCCCCTCGAGCGTTTGCCTTCTCTTGAAATCCATTCAGTTGCACCTAATGACCAAGGGTTATCTTGCCTACGCGCTACATGCCCTGCCCATGTCCATTCCTTCTTCTTGGTTTCGACTAAGATGTCCTTAACACCCGTTTCTTTCCTGACCCACTCTGCTCTCTTCTTGTCCCTTAAGGTTACACCTGTCATTTTCCTTTCCATTCTTGAGCAGTCATTGGTCAAAATGCAAACTCAGTGATGCAATAGCAGCACAGACGAAGAATAAAAATGCGATAAGAACCCTACTGCGCTTTATTGTGAGCACCCGCTGATACACTTAACACTCACGGGCTTTCAGCCAGCGTTAAGTTCTTGAGGCTGCGACTCTTGGCGACCGCCATTAGACAGTAATAGGTTAAGAGCGGGATCTGAAGGTAGTTTGTTACACTTGTAGTAACGTTCAACATTCTTCTTTTGATATCGAAGCTCACCCTTCGCACGCCTCTAGTGGCGCTCTTGGGATCCCTTCGACCCTCTTTACATCGGTATGCCTCATCCTCAAAGTGCAAATTCGTGGTGCGACTTGCAAATTTGGCCTTTGACGAAGAGCCTCGCTCCCCGCTTGTGCGTGGGTTCAGATGCTCGGGCTCTCTCCCGAAGAAACGGCCAAGTCGTAACACGGTCGTCTCGCCGCGGCTGCTTTGGCATGTGCATGCGTGGTGGACATTCTGCACCGTGTGCGAACGTGCGGCGTATGTAACGCGCCAAGGGTGCATTCGCGGGCCGCATGCTGTATAATGCCCTCAAGTTATGCAAATGGGTGGCTCCTGTGGAGGGCGGCCACACAGATTGCGCCCTGCACTTGGCCCCGCTCATTTCCATGAGCCCCCACCCTCTGCGCGCTCATCTTAATTGGCTTCACGCAACTGTTTAGGAGTAACGTGTTTGCAGGTGCCAAATAGTTCATCAAGGCCTGTTTTTACTGATCGAGTATGTGATTGCGTAGCAGTGTTTCTCATTCTGCAGTTTAATGTATCGGTGACTGGGCGCACGTTAGCTGATCGAGCGAACTGGTCCGGTTTGTCTATTGCTTGCGCATAATTTCGTGCTCATACCTGTAATGGTGCGTGTGCCCATCTCTTACGCATTGCCAAGGTTGATCGTAGCAGAATTTAAAGCAGAATATCGTAGCAGAATATCGACAGACCACCGTTGCGCTCGTAATCGGATTGTCAAAAAGTTGACAAGTAATTTATTTCGGCAGAGTCATCTGTTCCTAAATTGAGAGTTATAAGAATTGTGCTGCGTGACATTGCTGCGATGGAGGCATGCGTGCCAAAGCTACGGCTTGCATAAGAGACAACTCACGCGATGTGGCGCTAACAGCACGTGGTGCAAACAAGGTTAGGAGGCACAAAACTTTGGGGGCCGCTTAACCTGTAAACCGCATGGCGAACGAAATAGCGCCAGGAGAGTACAAATGTATCGTCGCTCTACGAACACTATATAGACGAGAGTACAAAAAGGGACAGAGGGTTCGCGGACTCTTAGTGTTGGGACCTCCAAACCTAAATCTATTGGTAGTCGCCGTTCAACTTCACTTGAACCACACGCATACGCATGCGTGAGCACACAATTCGCAACAGACGGTATGGACAATACAGCACTTACTTATTTAATCAGTGAAGAAACAAGACAAGCAAAGCGTGGAGCCCGTGCGATGATGCCCGTTCGCTCGGGAGGCACACTGTCTCCCTCTTGCTTCTCTACTTGTCAACTTCACCGCAGTCATTAACGTTCAGGGAATGGAATTGTTTTTCGAAGACGACAACTGACAGCTAAGTGAAACCAGCGCATTGCGTGCGGGCTTGCGTGCGTGCTTGTACATGCTTGTGCTTGCGTGCGTGTCTGTGTTTGAGTGCAGAAATAATTGATAAGTGAGGTGTAAGAAATAACACGATTCGCAACGACAGTATTTCCTGCTCTGTCACTCTCTAAGTAAAGTGATTTCCCCGCGAAATGACGCCGCATGCGTAAAAACATATGCGCATGCTTTGCCTTTCACCAGATTCCATCCCCCCTTAACGCCGCAAATATTTACAGTTCTTTTTTTATAAGTTGAACAATGTTCATTTATGAAGCACTTTGTGGTAACTGATAGCTACACTAAGACCAAAGCAACTGCGCACTTGGCTTCTATGGCCTTTGTTTCGCACGCTGTCATCTTCCTCTCTTGAAGTAAACTGTATACGTACTTGAAACTTCCTACTGTGTAGTCCTCATCCTATTGTCAAATTCTAATTTATTCTAGCAATACACGACCTGAACGTACTGAGTAAAGCCAGCAGCATTACCGGCGTTTGATATCTCAGTTGCCAGCGCTCTATAATTTAGAGCGTAATAATTGGCGTTGAGCAATGGTGATTTGATCGCAGCCGCCTAGAAACTCTACTGAATAATCTTCGGTAACATTTCTGAAGTAACACCTCCAGATCATCCTACATTTAAACACTGCTAACGCGAGGACCTGCCAGGATTGATGCGATCGAGACTCCGGGTCAGACCTTAAAGATGTCAAATGCTGGCACTACTTTAGGCTCATTCGACCATCCGTTTTCCTGATAAGTACTACGTCCCTCCATTCAGCAAATACATAATTGAAACGCCAATCTCTGTGTGACGGTGCGCGAGTTACACGCAGCTCATAGATTTTTTTTTATTTTATTTCTTTCTCACGCAGTGTGACGCCGGAGCGGCTATCAATGCTTTCTTCCACGCCATCTACCGGAAGCAGCAGATGACCATGCTGCTGGGTACTTCTTCCTCTGAGGTCACCGAGCGCCTCGCCAAGGTGGTCAGCTACTGGGGCGTGCTGCAGGTATGATATATTGTCATCAATCAATCAATCAATCAATCAATCAATCAATCAATCAATCAATCAATCAATCAATCAGTCAAACAGGGGAGAACTTTATTTTCACCAAGAAGTTTACAATGAAAAACAGACGACAATACAGTGATATGCGTAAAAGAAAGGTTGCTTCAACGCTTACGAAAATGCTCTTATTTCCGCAGCACACATGCACATTGTGGAGAAATAAACTAATAGTACGCCTGCTCTATATGTACTGCTTTGAACGTCCGCGCATGAATGTTACACCTTCAGTTGCCGCCGTTGTTTTGTGGCACTCCTGCGGTTCAAGGATGCGGTTGCAGCATTACTGCATCTATTTGTGGCGCAAATTATCACTAGATGTATTTGTTCTTATAAGCAAAGCTCATTTACTCTTTAAAGCCTTTATTCAGTTGTTGTTGCTGTTTGTGTTTGTTTTGTTTTGCTTTTTTTTATTGTCTGCTTTACCCGACTGTGCGGCGCCCTAAAACCAGATTAGGCGAAGCTATTAGGACAGCCTTGTTGTTTTCCTCATGCTTCTTAGGGTACGATGAAATTACATGTAGGAATGGTTAACAGTAAATTTTCAAGTTCGTTTTTGAAAGCAACAGAGACGGGATCGAATCCCGGCCGCGGTTTCGGTGGAGGCAAAAATGCTTGAGGCCTGCGTACTTAGATTTAGGTGCACATTAAAGGGCCCCTCACCACCCCTCGTTGAAAGACGAAGGAGTGGTTTCCTCCTCGCCTTCGCTACCCTTCCTACAGACCATACCTCCCCCTCGCCACTTATTTCTTAAAAGCACGTGCACCATGTCAGCACTAAGCGTTGAGCCTATCAAGATTTCGCGCTTGTCGGCTAGACGCTGTTATCTCCGTTTGCGCACTCGCAAACACAGAAAATAAAGTGAAATCAGTTGATCGCGCACGATAGCCATGCGAGGCAAGGAAGAACGGATGGGCGGCTGCATGGCAAAGCACCAGGAGACAATTCGCATCTGATATTTCTCGTATGTGGACCAATCGAGAGTATGTGCTGTATAGACGTCACGGGAATCACTGTTCTGCGTCACGAAGTGCGCCAGAAAGACAAGAAACGCCAGGAGAGAATATTGAGATCGTTTTTTTGTATTTTCAGAGGCTGGTGAGGGGCCCTTTCAAGAACCCCAGGTGGTCGAAATTTCCGGAGCCCTGCGCTATGGCACCTCTCATAATCATATGGTTGTTTTGGAACGTAAAACCCCAACAATTGGCCCGCCATGGTGGTCAGTGGTTATGGCGCTCAACTGCTGACCCGAAGCTCGAGAGATGGAATCCCGGCCGCGGCGGCTGCATTTTCGATGGAGGCGAAAATGTTTGAGGCTCGTGCACTTAGATTTAGGTGCACGTTAAAGAACCCCAGGTGGTCGAAATTTCTGGAGCCCTCCACTACGGCGTCTCTCATAATAATATCGTGGTTTTGGGACGTTAAGCCCCAGATATTATTAATAACCCCAAGAATTATTATTATTAAGCAACAGAGTCTTCGGTTGTATCGACAGAGGTGGGAAGGAAGTGCCAGTCACTAGAGCCACTGTCGCCGAGCTCTAACCGTTTGATGATCTAACCGTTTGATGATGATGATGATGATCGGCGACCTCAGAGAATAGATTTTGCTAGCAACTAGATAGTTCCTGTACGCGTATCGTTTTCTCACCTTGTACAAAGGTTTATCTGCAGTGTTTGCCGAAGATTTCCCTTGCATAATGAAATAGTTCTAAAGTGGCATTTTTTTTTTTTGTTGTTGTTGTGTCTGTTTTCTTGGAAATGGGGACTACCAGCATGCGGCCAGCTATTGGCTGCCGGATACTCCGTGCCCAAAGGTAAATGCAACAGTTTGGGGCAGGGAACGACTGTGCATGAAGCAGCAAGCGAAAAAAGCACGTTCAGCTAAGCCGGTCAGCTTTCTTCGGGCGACCGCGGTCGGCTGCGAACTATTTCGCCTGGTCGTATACCTGGTCGTTCGTTTGCCAGATAAGAAGGGACGAAGAGGACGGTGGATGAGGCAGGCGAACGAGAGCTACGTGAGCCTGTATGTACTCCCTGTTTGCACGGCGCGTTGCATCTCGGTTGGCGCACGTGATAAGTGCTCCAGAGCTCATTCAAGCGCGAGGTGCGCCGACGTGCTGCCCCGCAGAGAGCGGTAATGGACGGTGGCCCCGGGCTCGCTACTCTTACCAGTTTTCATTAGGTCTGTCCACTTCCAGTGGATCAGGCCTACCAGTATCGGGAACGGGGCCTCTCGTGTCACAAGTGAGTGAGGTAGAGAGATAAGATAAAGGCGGAGAGGCTAGACAGGCTGAGCCGGACTACCCTGAACTGAGGGAAAGGAACTGAAATATGAGACAAGTTCGTACTTCTTACCAACACACACACAACACACACACACACACACACACACACACACACACACACACACACGCACAGCACACACACACACACACACACACACAGCACACACACACACACACACACGCACACACACACACACGCGCACACACACACACACACACACACATTTCAGTGTTGCACTAACGAAATTTATACTGTCCTGATATTATCACGGACTCCAAGAGTTTTGCCAGAACATATTTCACTAGACAAAAGCAAAGTGATCGCAGCAAAGTACAAATTATAGAGCAAGAACGGATCAACAAGAAGAGATATTGATCAATGAGCCAAAATGAAACGAAAAGCTATGGCACTTGCATTGAAGAAAAGTTGACAATTGCGACATTACTAATCATTTATTGCTTTCATTCTCCCTTCCGCCATATCTCTGAAAAAAATGACAGCAAGCTGGTGCGAGCTTGCGGAATGACAACCCATCAATCGGTGAAGCTGTATGTTTCGAATGGACGGAATAAGAATTTCAGCTTCTTGCCAAATATTTAATACGTTGTACCTACCCTTCCGAGTACTAGAAACGAGATCTTTACTATGGTACTAATTCATTCACACGCATTTTATTTCGCCAGCGGATTTACCATATTAGCTTCCCCTTCGTTTAAATATTCGCTCAAATTCATCTAGGTTGCGTTTACCCGAGGCAGCGGGGTAAGGACGGCTTTCCTCTTAAAACACAACCCTCTGGATTCCTCGCAGACGTAATTTATTGAGGCAACTAGCCCACGCACATAACACATAACGTTCCCTTTATTTTCGACAAACATGCGCAAACAATACGTGTCGACAATAAGGAACCCTTCTCCGAAAATGATATTCACAAGGTCTAAAAGTCTCAAGCCGTTCATTTTATATGCCGTACGTATGGCAGATATTTTTGGTCTCCTTAATTCCTCTAAGCATTCTACTCTTAAACTTACCCTTTTATGAACACCTCGCCATACTGAATGTTTAAAGTGTCTGCACTGTCTAATTCGTCATCATATGCGTGCGCAGGGTTCCCATTATTAAGTCAATGTATGGGGCAGACTTTGCGCCACCCCCCCTTCCCTCTTAGTTGACTAGAGAAAGGCGTCCGCCCCCCTTCCCCCAACCCCTGCGCACGCCTATGCTCGTAATGCTGCTACTCTTTAGACAAATGTATTAAGTTCGTTGATGCTTGCCGCACTCTTAGTTCCCAAAAACTAAAATAGTTAACATTTCCAACTAAAGCTAACGTGTTCACCGGTTCTTTTTTTTTCTAGACAATTGAACTCTGGAATTCTTTACCAGTTGTTCGTGAATTGCCGATTGGTGGCTTTTTCTCCGCAAATGATGTGTGATGTATGATCCCCACACCTGCAATATGTTTTAATTAAATAATTAAATTGATAACTTCTGATAAGTTCACAGAGGACACGCGGTCGACCAACTGCAAATCTCCTATGACGCATGCAAATATGGTGAAGGCAAGGGGGTTCGGCAATTATTGGTAAACGTTTTAATTTAGCCTGCAGCGTGAATGTTTCGCCCCACATTGCACCTAACAATTTCCTCAATTTGATTCAGTTTTAACGTGGTTGTTTGGGGGCGCTAATGGCAGTGACAGTCTGGAATGTTTGGATAAGCAACGTTATACAATGGCTCTGACTGAACTGCACAGATTAAGTCGTTCGTCCCTCGCAACGTGCTTCAACGAAATAAGAACACCATAAATGCCTCATGCTTGCCGATTTTGCCATGAATAACAACCACACGACTCGCATAACGCACGTAAAAATTTGTGTAATAAGGAATTATTTTCGAAGCGCATGATTAATCTACACATTTCAGTCTAGAAATACTCGTCATCCATAGAGGGGCTGCTACTTTATTGATACGACATCTGTGACGTTTCCTAGGAAAACATTGAAAGCGTTTCATGCAATGCCTCGAAACAGGTCGCAAACGAATAGCAATTTCGGTTTGTCCTCTAACCAGAGCACGCACCTTAAATTTTGCCTCCATATTACCCCTAAAATTATCTCCATTTCCTGAAAAAAATATATTTTGAGATCCGTCTAGTTTCTTTGGTCGTTTTTATTTTCTAGAAAACTGTGAAAACAGGCATATGGCGTTTTTGAGCGATTCTAGCCGCAATGAAGATACTCAAAAGGTATATGTGGGAGCATTTTTCTATTGGCAACTCATGCTCGAACAAGTTGATTGGTTTATTGCTTTTGCAGAACATGTCTACAACGAGCATGATATTAGCATGGTTTTCGCAATATGGTAGTGTATGGGCATGAACATACGACACTTGCAGACGTGCAGCTTTTTGTTTTAACACGAAAGTGTTTTACGATGGAGCCTACCAAGCATTAACTCACGCCACTTCCGTTAAGGAACTGACGTCAGTGAAAGGACTGGCGGGCAAGTCAGAAAAATATTCAGAAAGAAAGTGCTAGCCGCTCTTCTCGGGGATCGCGCTGTCATCTAGGAGCGGTGAAGAGAAGTACAGCGCCAAAGTTCTGTGCGAGCATCTCGGCGCGGCGGAGGGTCAGAACGCGTGCTTCGATAACAACACAGTTTCGTGATTGATTCTGTTCCTCGTTGAATTAGCCTATGACGTCTCGTTGCCTTCGGAGTGCAATTTGAACATACAGCGCCATTGTTCACCCGTCTTCCATTGGTAGTTTGCAGCGGTGCCAAATGAGAATATTGCTGCGTTAAGCACTGCAGAAAGGCAGCAGCCTCAACCAGGGGCGTAGCCAAGGGGGGGGGGGGGGGGGGGTCCAACCCCCCCCCCCCCGAAAATATTCAGTTTTGCTTGCGTATATATACACGCACACGTACAAACGCACGCACGAACACACATAAAGTATGGTTGAACCCCCCCCCCCCCTCCCGAAAAAAATTTCTGGCTACGCCCCTGACCTCAACGGGCAAATGTCAGGACTGCTTCGGACGAGCGTGAGACACGCTATAGCGGGAACCATAAAGCTTTCACACGTTCGAGGCCCAACTGCGCCTCTCGCATTCGTTAAGCTGAGCGCGTCACAACGTTCGCCACAGACACTGCTGTGCCGGACCAAAATGCTCGGCGGCAATGGGGCAGCGAGTGTCAACATGGGCGCACCTGCGTCGGAGAGCGTCCCAGTAACGTGCAAGTCCACCAGAGCAGCAACTACTGACGTATAGCTGTAGCCCAAACACTTTCGTGTAACAATCGAACGATGCACTCGAACACTGTCGGGTAATAAACGATTACGGTGAACTGCTCACCGACATCGCACGACTCGCCCTGCAATTGAGCCACCCTCGCGAAGCTGGAAGGAGCGTACTCAAGGGCTGAATCTGGCAACACTTCCCGAGGTGAGGGCGGCCATATATGTTAGTCCCATTCATATGCACCAAAAATTGGTAGTAAGATCAATCATTGGATTGATATTGAATGATGTTGGTGTTCTAATAGCGGAAAGTCAACGTTAGACAGCAAGTATTTGTTCCGAGTTGGAACTCAGGACCAGGACAAATTTTCTGTCAAAATGGAAACCTTTCTTTCTAAGGAATCCTTACGGGATTCGGGCTACAGACGTGTGGCCATCTTACCGGCTTCCGCAGAACCGATTTTTTATGGCTACCATTTAGGCAACGTTAGCCTCCACTAGGTGACAGTATACGCAAAATTTAACCAGAACTGGACAATAAAACAAAGCTACGCTGACACTTACTGCACTGCAGAAGTTCATCGAGAAGTGCCGCAAACGTGCCGAGCAAAACCCACCTTTAGATTAAATGTTCGACGCACTTTCCTTCGAGCGCTCTTCGACATCGAGATTGAGTGCACCACTACTTGGACAAAAATCGTTCTATATAGTGTCGTGTAAACACTGCCTTCAACTGGACTCTTCAAAGTTTGGCCGAGACCGCAGATGTAAGAGCCGTGTGAAAGGAGAATTAGAAGAGAGCATAAAATTCGGGAACACAGACTTCATTCGCTCAGGCGCGAGTGACAGAGTGGTCGCCAAGAGGGCCGCGGTTTCTTTCCACCTCCGCGGTTCCATTATAATTGCAGAGCAGCCCGGGCTGCGAGGATGGGACGCGCGCGGGAATGCTCCTCGGTGCTAGAGGTCGGTTAGAGTACCTATAGACACAGCGAAGTCAAAGAAAGGCCTAGCACGTTCAGGTGTTCTTCATACCTCTATCGAGGGCCGCCTCGCCTCCTTCCCGTGTGCACGCATGAGTTCCGGCGACTCCAGCTTACCGTGCCCGGTGAGAGAGCAGTGTCACATACATCATATAAAATGTGCAATCACGCGCAAACCAACACGTACTAAGAAAGCAAGACAGGGCTGAATTTGCTTCGCGGAAGAGCCGACGCCTGTCTCTGACGCGACGCCGCCAGTCGAGGGTGTGGTGACCGCGCACGGCAGCTTTCAATGGGCGCTCCCTTCGAGGGAGAGGAGGTTTCTTGGGATGCTGATTCGCCGTGGATATAATGCCACTCCGAGCGTACGGCACCTTCAAGGGCGTGACTGAATTGGCTGTGTTCCCCACTATATCTTTTTTCCCGCTCTGTGACCCCTGTCAAGGCGTTAAAACCTGAATACTCATTTCTGCACTTAAGACTTCACCTATACTTCTGCCTATTTACTTTACAGCTTCTTTTGTGTGTGTGTTCTTTTTTCCTGGTGTGTGGTTTCTCAATAACATAGTGGAACACCCGAAATATAAGGTATACTGGAATACGTAAGCAGAATCCTTCGATGCAACTCCTACTTCCGTCCCGACTTGGACGTGAAGTGTCGTTTTTCCGTCAGCTTCTGTTGGGAGCCTCCTTGGCGAAGGTGCGCTCATTGGAGTCACCGACAGTGCTGCGTGCGAGATCTGCGGCACCGATGAAAACATCGACTCAGCCGCTTACTCTAAGAAAAAAAAAAAGCATTCTCACTCCTTTCGGGGAGTCTGGACTTGCATGTTGACTTGCCACTCTCTTTAAAGAGGCACGTCAAATCTCTTTGGCGGTCATTGTACTCTCTTCGGAGAGTCGTGTGACCCACAAGAGAGTTGACGTGCCTCTTTAAAGAGAGTGGCAAGTCAAGACTCTCCTAATTGAGTCAGAAATACTCTTATTTTTTCTTAGAGTGCTCTCCTCTGATTCGCAAATACGAACACTTTCTAACGCGCATTCACGACTGCACGATGAGCCACGTTTTGCGAAGCTGCTACTGGGGTACCGTCCCCATCGCTCGTCGGCCCAAAAAAGCAGTGAAGGCACTTCTGTGTTCTTGAGGACGACGAGCCTCTGCGAACGCCTTTGACTAGTGGCGAAATCCCAGACGCGTGAGCGAATTCATGCGCGGAAGAAACCTTTCCCTTTTCTCTCTCTCATCTTTCCATTTGCAGTTCCCATCGTTACGTAGCCAATCATATGCCGTTCTCCTTAACCTCCCTGCCTTTTCCCTCTCTGCTTCACTCGTTCTTTCGTTCGTTAACAATGCGCCCCGCGTGCACACACCTTTGAACGCAGGGTCCTGTAATGCTTAAATTCATCATTTAGTACCCACTAGCCCAATCAACGAATCTATAACGTCTGACTGTCGCAACAGGCAAAACGGCATTGAGTGTAAATTATGTAACAACATAAAGGGCTGTACATGCAAAATGAAAATAATTTGTTGCAATCGCACCCGAAAAAAAAAATACCCACACACACATCGCAATTTAGGAGCTTGAGACGTTGGTAATGTACTCCAAGTGTATGCTCCTCACGTCTGCCAGCATTTTTGTTGTGAATTGTCGTTATACTAAGCAACGGTCTGATCTACTGCTTTGCGTCATTAAGCTGATCACGCTCTGCTCTCTAGGTTCCCTGATATGAAAAGGCAAGGGGCTATTTTTTGTTCATGGTGATGGTCTGATACATTACTTCGGTCATCAACGAAGCGGCTGTTTTTTTATAATTGTTGGGATTTAACTTCCGAAACCACGATATGACTATGATGGACGCCGTAGGTGGGCTCCGGAAATTTCTACCACCTGGGGTTTATCAACGTGCACCTAAATCTAAGTACACGGGCCTCAAGCATTTTCGCCTCCATCGAAAATGCGGATGCCGCTGCCGGGATGCAATCCCGCGACCTTCGGGTCAGCAGTCGAGCACCATAACCACTAGACCACCGTGGCGGGTGGCTGTTTCTTTGCAGCATGCCGCATTTTCCTCATGATAGCTTCCTAAATAAAAAAAAAATATTGCATAATTTCCGGCTCAGTTGACCGCCATCACATACATTCACGTGCGTGTGCAAATAACGTCACATAGCAACGTGATCAAATGGTTGAGCTCTTCGGGCATGTACATTGCTTGACGGCCAAAGGGAGTCTTTAATTAAATTCAGGCAAGTGCTCTCGCATGCCTGAACACACACGAAAGCGACTTTTTTTTTCGTTTCACCGCAATTGCGTTAAATATAAAAAATGCGAATTCAGCAGGTGGAGCGTCATTTTTTATTTCATCTCCTTTTATAGAAGGCCATCCACGCAGGCCTTAAATTGTCTAATTATGTTGTTGGGTTGACGTTCTGCCTCTTCGGTGTATTCCAGATTTTCGAAATCCATCGTAGCCTTGATGGGGTCTTCAAGGAGCAATCGGTGCCTTGCTTCTTCTTCAGCTTTTATGTGAAATGACCGCTTCGCTTAAATGTCTACGTGTTCATAAAATGAGTTTTTTTTTTTTTGCGCTGCTTCTAGTTTTTGCATAATATTAGATATGACAGTCCTTATAGTGGCTATTCCACTTGCAGCAAATGACGCAGCAGGTCGAGAGGGAAATGCGTATCACGTACTTTATTTAACGTCGGTGTGGTGCCATACAGTTTGTCATATTATCTTTTTTAAACCAGCGGTTCAACAGGCGAACTCCCGATGTCGTAGCAGGTCGCGGTGTAGATGTGTGTCAAAATGCACCGATTATATCAAATCCTGAAGGACATTATCAAAACGGCGAGCATCTTTATTTTTATGACATACTGGGTGTTCTTTGACGCGAGGGCGAGTTGTGTCAAAAGAGCGCCAATACGAGGGTGTAATGGAAAAGCAATGGTGTAATTTAGTAATGATCGGTATTTGAAACTACGACACGTAACATGTTGTACATTTGCCAAGTGACAGGTGGGTATGCGCCACCTGAATTGGACAAGCCCCATTACTGAGCACGGCAGGTGCGAGCGTTAAGCGAAAAAACCGCTCGGCGAAGTGGAGCACGTGGAACCCGTGAGAGAGAGGGAGGGAATGAAGGAGAGAGAGAGAAAAAAAAAATACAGAGAAAACAAGGGAATAAAGACATAAAAAGATAGAAAGACAGATAAAGACATAGAAAGAGGGACAAAGAAACAGACACGGAAAAGAGATAGAAAAACAGATAGCAAAACCGAAAGAGAAAGAAAGAGATGGAGAGAGAAAGTAATAGAAGGCAACAGGTACAAAAAACAGATACAAGAAACTGAGAGAAACAGAAGCACAGAGAAGAAAGAAAAAGTCACAGTTTCGCCGAAACGGCGAAGCAATGAATGCGATAGCAATAAATTGTAATGTAACGCGAAGAACGGGAAGCAGCTCGAAATTGCCAGCGCGTCGCTCGAGCCCAAAGGACGCACGAAAAGAACGCACACAGGACGAGCGCGAACTAATGCGTCACAGCTCGACACTTTGAAGCGCACTGCTGAAACATAAAGCAGGACGCACGAAACGAACGAACAGGTACACACAAGACGAGCGCGAACTAATTGTCACAGTTGTTACTTATTTCTGTTTGAACAGCGCGTTCCTTTCGCAAACGCGGCCGCTGCAGCGAGCGAAGCGAAGCGCAGCGGCCGCGCGAAAGCGCACGAAAGCGACCACGCCCTGTAGAGCGAAGAACAACGGCGTTCGCAGGAGCGGCGCGCGCACGTCGCGCCATCTATGTAGCCACTAAGAAAGCATGCTCAATTACATGGGGTATATAAATAGCTCGCCGTTAGCAGGCTGAAAGTCGGTGCTGTCGTGGCCTAACGTCTAACGCGGCGGGCTGCAAAGCGGGAGGTCGCCCGTTCGATTCCGCGCGTCGGAAAGAATTTCTGAATTATTTTTCTTCATGGCTTTTCTACATATATACATACTTATGCATATACGGTGAATGACGGCGACGGGGACGGACATTTTCCAGCCGAGACTGTCCATATAATTGCTATCGCAATAAAAAAAAAAGATTGGGCTTCGCCTTCAAGAGTAGTACGCAGTCGCGTAATCTGGCCCCGCCAGCATCGCCTCCTCAATTGCTAGTCTGGCTTCACTTCTCAGTGGACAACTCAGCCGTGTCGCAAGGAAAGAAATGTCTGTGCGCGTAACATAGGCCCTTTCAAAATATCCTATAATGCCTACTGGAAGTAGAGTTGCGAATTGCCAACTAGGCCATTACTCTTCCTTTTACAAATTCGCAAGGGACCCGCTACGCGTCCACTTTGCTGTTGCTGATGATTATTAATAATTATGCCTGAGCGCTTTGTCATAAGCAGACCTTTAAACCAGTCTCTCTTTGAGCAATTCATATGTTTTCATGCCTGGTGAAATTCTACGCTACTGCCACGCAGTATTACATGTTTTAATGACACACCTCGCACTACTTAACATTCATATAGTGTGTTTTCTTTTCCGAAGCAATTTCGAGCACGGGTGTGGATCTGTGGTAGAACACCTGCTTGCCACGCATAAGGCCTGGGTTTTTAACAGCGAAGAAATTTAAGCTAGCCGTAATATGTGTGTGCGGCCTATCAGAAAACCACCATCATCATGAACGGGTATGTGCCACACAACTTGGGCAGATCCCTCTACTCACCGCTATGGAGGGGCCGGTGATAACCCTGACAACAAGTACAGAGAGAGAGAGAGAAAGAAAGACAGCAAGATAGAAACGAACAGATAGACGGCAAGAAAGATATAAAGAATGAGAAACAGAAAAAATTCAGCAGATCCCACACCTTGTGGGAATCGGTTTCATGCGAAGCAGCCAGCGAGTTCTATGCTGCATTTTTTGCTTTGAGTAAAGCGTTGTGAGGTGGATCGACGTGTTTTTGTAAGTGTAGTAGATTTGTCCACATCGTGGGCTTACCAGGCACGTCGACAACATTGCCGTTTAAAGGGTAACTTATGGTACACTCTTAAAAAAAAGGGTGTCTGTACTGACTACCTTTGGGTGGTAATCGCCTCGCTACACATATGATGACCTTTTGGGGTGTCAAACGACTCCCTTCGTTCTTCAGACCAACGACTCCCTTCTTCACAATTTGGAGTGTCAAACGACTCCCTTCGTTCTTCAGACCAACGACTCCCTTCTTCACAAGCAGAGAGTCTACGTTACTCCCAACGCAGGAGTCTACATGACTACCTTTTATTTCCCGCTAGTACCTCTAGGTAGTCAGGGTGACCCCTTTGCCATGGTAACGCTGACCCCCACTGGAGCGTTCCTTTGACTCCGTTGTCCTTAAGGACAGTGGTGTACATGACTCCCCTGGCAAGAGTCAGTGTGACCACTTCGTGGTACTCAATGAGACACTCTGCAACAAATAATGCGTTTATTTTTCTTCTTGGTCGATATTGATGAAACTTGCTGAGTTTAGGTTTACTTATGTGGCGATTTCAAATATGCAATTATCTGGAAGAAAATGCAGTTTTTACACATAAAAATTTCATGTGTCTTGATGAGCAAGCCTTTCCAAACTTGGAGTTACAAAGTAAATCGACATATCGCTATAGTTAGGGGATAAAAACTGTATGCAATAGTTTTAAAGGAGTTTACTGCGCTGTTCTGGCAAAGGAGTTTACTGCGCTGTTCTCGCATAATGTTCATGAACCCACTAGCCCACATACGAACTCGCGTTTTAACCCATTTGAGTTAAAAGTTACGTAATATTGAACTCTCGTGAGCGAATCACCAGCTAGACATACACTTACTGGTCAATGTTCAGCATACTATGACTATTGTTAAGTGGGTTTAGGACATGCATTCTGGTTATGTTGCATACAGTTCCCATTTCATATTGTGATATGCTTACTTTGTAACTCGTGCAGGCCTAACATGGCACATGAAATGTTTGATATACTTAACACGACATATAATAGTAGAAAAATATTTGCATTTTCAAAATCAGCGTACAAATACACATAAACTAAACAAGTTTTATAGAGATTGATCAAGAATTTCAAAAGAACTTCAAATCAGAGCGAACACCATTAGGGTTTTTATCTGACAATCGACGAAAGTTGGTGCCGCTACCTCTTGTTACTCAACAAGGCACTTCCACCGGGTTTACTCAAACAGGAACACTGTGGTGGATGCATGACAGCCGCAACAAGTTTTTGTAGCAACTTTACAGTGCTGCATTCGATTCCTCTGGGGGAAATAAAATACTACTCGAAGTTTATATAGATGAGTCTCAGAACAATTTCCGCTCGCGTAAAACAACAAAAAATGTTGATTCTAGAAGAAAGTAAGCCATGCAACACGGAAACAGAAGAGATGCGGACAGCTCAAACGCTAGCGTTTGGTTTGTCTGTGTCTTCTCTTTCACGTCTGCATGCCTTCATCCTATAAACAAACTGAAATTTCTGCGATTCGTAAAATTATTCTTTGAATCGGTTTTAAACACTTCATGCCATTTCATACATGTTCACATTGTAATGACAACCTACTGTTTTATCAGTAAGCACCTAAACTATAGGCACAACATCCTGCGAATAATGCGTAGTCCTTAGCCACGTCACCACAATTGTTAAGCATTTTATATATATCTATATATATATATATATCTGTGTGTGTGTGTTTGTTTGACATTTTTGAGCGCGCAAAAGAACAGGGACGAAAAACGACGCGGACACAGCGCTGACTTCCAACATATGCTTTATTTTCTACAGTGGTACATATATATATATAGACAACAAAAAGCAACGCACGCAGGTGCATTGTACAGGAAGGCTTCATGTAAAACCACAAATAAGTATGCATGATAAGCAATCAAACAACCTGATACCGGATTTTTTTCTTCTTTAAGAGATCAAGCGGTCATTCCTGACTACCACTATCGTCTAGTCACCCTGTGGGCCTTGCTTAGAAAGTCTAGTTCTTTTTGGATAGGTCAATTGAAGGTGCACTAATGCACATGTCTCCCAAACTTGCAATCTTCGCCGCTTCAATTATCTCGCGTGTTGTTTGTGCCTGGCTCCTTCCTGTCGCAGTGCACTGCGAATACATGTGATCGCACCCACACTTCCTGCAGTGGAAAGCCACATGTCCCACACCTCCAGTTTCGCACGTTATTTGCGTGCTCACGCAGCCTGTCATTGGCACACCGTCCCGTCTGCCCTATGTATTTCTTGCCACAGGACAGCAGTAACTCATAAACGATGTTGTTCTCACATTTAACAAAGCTTTCTTTGTGCTTTTTTTGGCACCTGGGTTTTTCAGAACCACTGTAGGAGGCCTTGCACAGATTATAAAGCTTGTTTGGTGCTGAAAGGACGACTCTTACGTTGGCGTTGTTTCCTATCTTTTTCAGCCTATGTGAGACATCGTGAAGGTACGGTATGACGGCGCATTTCTGCTTGACAGGCTCCGTTTCTGGTGAAGCCTGCTCCTCACCCTCGCGAGCATGTTTGACAGTCTTGAGAAGACCCTCCGCCACAGATGTGACGACATACTGAGGAAACCCCGCCTTTTTCAGGCAGTCAGCTTGCGCCTGGAAACTACACGAACACTTGTGAGGACATGAGCGGCGAAGCGCATTCATTAGGGTTAATTTTGCAATAACCCTTTTAACTAGCTTGGAGTGGCCCGAAGAAAACGGCAGAAGCGGCTTATTGGCCCTAGGCTCGTACGACCAGCAGACCTGGTCTCGCTCGAAGAACATTCGTAAGTCAAGAAAACGCAAGGCGTTGTTTTGCGGCATTTCATGCGTGACTGCGAGCGGTTGCAGGAAACGCGTGAACAGATCAAGTACGTTTGAAGAATCATTGCCAAATTCGCCTGGACTTGATTCTAGAAAGACAACGTAGTCGTCTACATATCTAAACACCTTCTTTACATTTGTGCCTGTTAGCTCTGTTTCTAGTTTCTAGTAACAGGCACAAATGTAAAGAAGGTGTTTAGATATGTAGACGACTACGTTGTCTTTCTAGAATCAAGTCCAGGCGAATTTGGCAATGATTCTTCAAACGTACTTGATCTGTTCACGCGTTTCCTGCAACCGCTCGCAGTCACGCATGAAATGCCGCAAAACAACGCCTTGCGTTTTCTTGACTTACGAATGTTCTTCGAGCGAGACCAGGTCTGCTGGTCGTACGAGCCTAGGGCCAATAAGCCGCTTCTGCCGTTTTCTTCGGGCCACTCCAAGCTAGTTAAAAGGGTTATTGCAAAATTAACCCTAATGAATGCGCTTCGCCGCTCATGTCCTCACAAGTGTTCGTGTAGTTTCCAGGCGCAAGCTGACTGCCTGAAAAAGGCGGGGTTTCCTCAGTATGTCGTCACATCTGTGGCGGAGGGTCTTCTCAAGACTGTCAAACATGCTCGCGAGGGTGAGGAGCAGG
The DNA here is from genome assembly GCF_013339695.2 of Rhipicephalus sanguineus. Taxonomy (NCBI): domain Eukaryota; kingdom Metazoa; phylum Arthropoda; class Arachnida; order Ixodida; family Ixodidae; genus Rhipicephalus; species Rhipicephalus sanguineus. Next base: position 16,546,021 of record NC_051177.1, read on the forward strand.
CTTCACCAGAAACGGAGCCTGTCAAGCAGAAATGCGCCGTCATACCGTACCTTCACGATGTCTCACATAGGCTGAAAAAGATAGGAAACAACGCCAACGTAAGAGTCGTCCTTTCAGCACCAAACAAGCTTTATAATCTGTGCAAGGCCTCCTACAGTGGTTCTGAAAAACCCAGGTGCCAAAAAAGCACAAAGAAAGCTTTGTTAAATGTGAGAACAACATCGTTTATGAGTTACTGCTGTCCTGTGGCAAGAAATACATAGGGCAGACGGGACGGTGTGCCAATGACAGGCTGCGTGAGCACGCAAATAACGTGCGAACTGGAGGTGTGGGACATTTGGCTTTCCACTGCAGGAAGTGTGGGTGCGATCCCATGTATTCGCAGTGCACTGCGACAGGAAGGAGCCAGGCACAAACAACACGCGAGATAATTGAAGCGGCGAAGATTGCAAGTTTGGGAGACATGTGCATTAGTGCACCTTCAATTGACCTATCCAAAAAGAACTAGACTTTCTAAGCAAGGCCCACAGGGGTGACTAGACGATAGTGGTAGTCAGGAATGACCGCTTGATCTCTTAAAGAAGAAAAAAATCCGGTATCAGGTTGTTTGATTGCTTATCATGCATACTTATTTGTGGTTTTACATGAAGCCTTCCTGTACAATGCGCCTGCGTGCGTTGCTTTTTGTTGTCTATATATATATGTACCACTGTAGAAAATAAAGCATATGTTGGAAGTCAGCGCTGTGTCTGCGTCGTTTTTCGTCCCTGTTCTTTTGCGCGCTCAAAAGTCAAACATGAATTACCAACTTGCCGATGCCTACGCTCTCTCAATATATATATATGTGTGTGTGTGTGTGTGTGTGTGTCATTCCATGCCAAGTGTCCCAGACGTGGCGCTCGCACATCACAGATTTTGCTGATAAAATTTGTGCCTTTTTCCTGTGCCACATGGAGTATTGTGGCAAAACACTTTTGGTCGAAAAAAATTTTGACAATCATGGCACCCCCTCGAAATTCGCTTCTATTTATTAAACTGTACCTAATAGAAAAATGTGTATAAAATCTATTTTTGTGTGTTGAGCTACGAAACCGCGCTTGCGCTATCACAGAGGTTCTGTTTAGTTGTCCCATTCATTATTTCCGATTTTTTTTGTGTTTCACTACCAGCTACGTAGCTTCAAAAACTACAAAAATCTTCAATGTTCGTGAATTTTTCTTGAGCTATTTGCAACTCACCCTAACCAATATTAATCATAGCCTGATTTCCAGGAAAGTGTATTTTAGTACAGAAATGTTTAGGGGTAAAATAGACTTCAAATCTTTCCGAAAAAATTGTGATATTTGAGAAAATGTACGATTTGTCACATGTTTGACCGTATTTTTCATACTGATGCGGTCAAAGTAAAAATCCTCGTCATGTGGCGTTTGATAGAAGACTTCATCGTTAAGTAACGAAGAAAGTCTAATCAAATCATTTTTTTTGTTTTAAGGAAGAAAATAATTTTTGAATTTGGCCCTCCGATCGCGCAGTGCATTTCATTTTGCTGCCACTTCGCCGCAAAGCACGTGGTCGCCCTTACAGCTGACACTCGTCACAGGCAGCGGCCAGATGCGAGATGTATGTCAGCGGCTCGTGAGTGGTCGAAAGTCTTGTCGCGCTGTCAGGGCGACGAGTAATGAATTTGCGTTACAATGAGCATTTGCTAGGCGGGCCCAATGGGAAATATGGACGCCCGAGAGCAGCATGTGGAGTCGTTGGCACAATGTCCTAGAGGGACGTCTGCACAACTAGCATACACATACTGAAAGAAATAATGCACACTGTACACACTTCTTTCTCAGGGTATACATGTTGTACAGACGGCCTCTAGCACAATGTGCCAACGACGCCATAGGCTGCTCTCGGGCGTCCATACTTCCCATTGGGCCCGCCAAGCAAGCTCACATTGTAACGCGAATTCATTACTCGTCGCCCTGACATCAACGTGACAAGACTTTCGACCACTCACGAGCCACTGACATACATCTCGCATCTGGCCGTTGCCTGTGACGAGTGTCAGCTGCAAGGGCTACCACGTGCTTTGCGGCGAAGTGGCAACAAAATGAAATGCACTGCGCGTTCGGAGGGCCAAATTCAAAAATTATTTTCTTCCTTAAAAGAAAAAAATGATTTGATAAGACTTTTTTCATTACTTAACGATGAAGTCTTTTTCAAACGCCGCATGACGAGGATTTTTACTTTGACCGCATCAGTATGAAAAATATGGTCAAACATGCAACAAATCGTACATTTTCTCTAATTTCACAATTTTTTTTCGGAAAGATCTGAAGTCTATTTTACCCCTAAACATTTCTGTACTAAAATACACTTTCCTGGAAATCAGGCTATTATTAATATTGGTTAGGGTGAGTTCCAGATAGCTCAAGAAAAATTCACGAACTTTGAAGATTTTTGTAGTTTTTGAAGCTACGTAGCTGGTAGTGAAACACAAAAATTCGGAAATAATGAATGGGACAACTAAACAGAACCTCTGCGATAGCGCAAGCGCAGTTTAGAAGCTCAACAGACAAAAGTAGATTTTATACACATTTTTCTATTAGGTACAGTTTAATAAATAGAAGCGAAATTCGAGGGGGTGCCAGGACCGTCAAAAATTTTTCGAGCAAGAATGTTTTGCCACAATACTCCATGTGGCACAGGAAAAAGGCACAAATTTTATCAGCAAAAGCTGCGATGTGCGAGCGCCACGTCTGGGACACTTGGCATGGAATGACCCTTAAATATAAGAGCTACAGAAAGATCACGAAGGTCCTGATACTGTAGGAAGGCATTTGACACACGACGTACGTTTTAGCACTATGCTAATGCTAAAACGTACGTCGTGTGTCAAGTACCTTATATATATAAGGTATGATATATATAAATATATATATTTAGCGGTGGTATGGAGAGTTCTGTACAGAACTGAAATACAGAAACACCGTCCAGAAATACAGCGAGACACATTACTGTCAGAATGAGTGAGATATGAAAAGCAATAGTTTCGCTAACATCGTTCATTACTGTCAAATGCGGCAATATACTAGACCTGGCATAAACATTAGCATAGCCAGCAGTCAGTTTTTATGAATAGGAATCAATGGCCAGCCATCAAGCACTTCTTTGCGACATCCATTACATATTTTATGTGGCATACAGCGCAAAACATGCAACATGTGTAGTTCTCATGTAGTACAGGATTCTCATGTAGTCATCTGAGATACAGGACCCCAATAGGTGACACAGCTTGCGTGCATGAGCTTGGCAGTGTCGTGTTCCCAGACCATGTCAGGGTCAGGTGGCATTCTGGCGAAAAGGACAGCAGGTTGCACTGATTCGAGACCACTCACGGCCAGACCTTAAGCGTGGCTATTCCGAATTCTTGGACACGTCTTGACTACCTCGAGACACGAAGTTTCCAAGGAGGCTTCCTGGTCAAATGCAGCTGTAGAGCTTCAATGTGCAGTCTTGAAGCAACCTGAAATAGTCAAGTGCACAAAAATAAACACATGATGACAGACAGATCGATCACCTTTTAATCTGACAAGGGCAGCGCTCACACACCAGATTCCATGAAGTGTCATGGCAATGAACAAAACCAGGGATACTCATTAACTTTGCTGTACTTTGAGGGTCTGTTACTCCCTTAGCCAGCTGCAACTGTTTCCGCTGCATGACCTCCGTACAATTAGAAGGATGTTTTTTTAGAGAACGCATATTTCTTATCAAAATTGTATAATAGTCACGCTCAAGATGTTTTCGCGCACACACTCTATGTCAAGAAGGAAATAGTTTGCTGCAACTAAAATGGCAATGAAGAGATTAATTAACAAAAACTCATTAATTAACTTTTAATTCCTGACCTGGAGGTAGTTGTTTATATTAGAAAGTTGTATCGCGTGCCAATTTATGGCATACACATTTTTTTTAATCGCGAAAGTTACACGTAATTCGTGATATTCATCCTTGAATTTCAAGGACGAAATCGAAACTGATAGCGCCTGACGTGCAGGAAACGTCGCTTCTCTGTTACGTAAGCTCGGAGCTACACGTGAAAAGAAGGTGATGATAGTTTAATGAAGGTGGGCCGAAGCAGAATGTGATCAGGAAAATCTGCAAGCATTCAGAAATACACAAGTAAACAGCTTATTATTTGGGTGCGATGTGTGGTACTTATCTGTAAACATAGAAAGAAAAGGTTGATATTACTGCCGTTTCGGATGCGCGCATCTCGAAAGAAACAAATGAGCACCAAACGCCACATGCAAAGGTAAGGCGATCCGCTGACGCAAGTTAGATGACTTGCCAGTTTTCACGAAAAGGTACGACCACGACGCGCCTTCATTCAAATTTCGTCACTCCCTTGTCGCGGGCAGCTCCGGTCTGACGTAACAGAAAAAACCGCGTTTTCTGTGTGCCGGACACGATCAGTTTTGATTTAGCCCTTAAAATTTCACAATAAATATCTCGAGTTACGTAAAACTTTCATGATTTCTGAAAAATGGGTATACCATAAAGCGGCACGCACTACAAATTTCTAATATAAACAACTGCCCTCAAGTCAATAAATAAAAATTAGTTAACGGGTTTTTGTTAATTAGTCCCGTCAACGCATTTTTTGTTGCGGCAGAATATTTCCGCCTCGAACTAGAGTACTACTGGAGCGTGACTGTCATAGAGTTTTTTTATAAAAGATATGTACTGTCTGAAAAAAAATCACCCTGTATAGCATGGCAGCAGTATTTTAATAATAATAATAATTGTTGGGGTTTGACGTCCCAAAACCACGATAAGATTATGAGAGACGCCGTAGTGGAGGGCTTCGGAAGTTTCGACCACCTGGAGTTCTTTAACGTGCACCTAAATCTAAGCACACGGGTCTAAACCATTTTCGCCTCCATCGAAAATGCGGCCGCGGCGGCCAGGATTCGATCCCGCAACCTGCGGGTCAGCAGTAGAGCACCATAACCACTAGACTAGCAGTATTTTAACGAAGACCTGTAGGTCGCGGGATCGAGTCCCGGCCTCGGCGGCTGCATTTTCGTTGGAGGCGAAAATGTTTGAGGCCCGTGTACTTAGATTTAGCTGCACGTTAAAGAACCCCAGGTAGTCGAAATTTCCAGAGCCCTCTACTACGGCGTCTCTCAATCATATCGTGGTTTTGGGATGTTAAACGCCAAATGTTATTATTAGTTTAACGAAGAAAACGGCAAAATGTGTATACAGCTACACGAAATATGGCGAATGTACGACAAGACTAGGCTTGCCTTCACTGCCTTCTTTCTGTCGCATCATTGTGAGCGTGCCCTTCTAGTGCCTGGCTTCAGAACAGCTGCACGAAGGTGCAGCTATTCTAAAGGCCTAATGTGCCATTTTTTCTTCAGATCTATATCAACAGGCAAAGGTCTCGTTTTTCCGTTTGTCTGGAAGGACAACCCACCAGCCAGCGTTGACCAGTATAGAGGGTTGGGAGCAAACTCGGGCAAACTGTGCAGCACAAACATCACCTCAAACCTCAAACAATCGAGGTGATGAGAAGCGGTCAAACAAAAAGGAACAGTGCTGAAGTGACTTATATACATATTAAAAACAACAGCTGATTATGGCACGAAATTGGGACAATTAAGGTGCATTGTAAAAGAATGTCAAATGAGGTACCCTGCTGTAAAAAGTGCTAAATATTCATTGCAGACTATGGCGAATAGAATTCAAATAGGATACAGCGAGTGTTTCGAGGTATAATGACGAAGCAATAATTGCTAGAGATTTATGAGCGAAAAGCACAATGCGATTAAGCGGTGCTACATAGTGGGAGATCACGGATTAATTTCAACTACCTGGAGTTCTTCAACGTGCACAAATCAGAGGGCATGGGAGTTTCTGTATCTCGCCCCCTTCTAAATGCAGCTGCCGGGGTCAGGAATAGAACCCGCGTCCTTGGGCTTCGCAGCGTAACGCTTCCAAGTCCATTTTAAAGGATTTTTGTCCACTGCCCACAACATCACTGTAGACTGTATCTTTGTGTTGAAAATAATAACGAACTGAACCACGGCTGGTATAACAAAGGCATCCAATATCCACGAAACACAGCGTTTGAGCAGTATGTTTACTGCCATTATTACTAGCCGGTGTTGTGTTTACTATTAGGTACTAGCACCACACCACATTAGACAAAGCAAGTATCACAGGAGGATGAGGTTATGCTCGTATGCAGTTTGTGGACAAAAAAAAAAAAACTACAACTTTGAAGTGAACTCACATTTACCTTTGTTGCATGATAATTTTTAGCATCATAAGATCAAGTCACCACTGTTTCAATTAAATGAAACCGTGCTACAAAAGCTATTGCATCAAAGTTTTATAGCAGTTACGCACGCACGCACGGACGCGCGCACGCACGCACACCCACACACACACACACACACACACAAACAAACAAGCAAACACGGCGAGAAGTTCGAATATGCAGCGAATAAATACGTATTAAACGTGTTTCAACGTCTGGGTAGCAAAGGAAAGAAACACTAAATTCTAGAGTTTCACGAGCCAAAATCATGATCTGGATATCAGGCATGTTCGGGCCGGGTGCATTAGATTGATTTTGATCAGCTGATCTTACTTACCCTTCAAATATATATCGGTGCAACGTTGCTCTACGTGTCACCACACTCGACTTGCAACCGAGATTTCAACTCGCAATTTCATGTTTTTCTGGCATGTATGGAATAAGGAAACACGATATTGGCGCGCACCACTCCGTTTTACCCGCTACTGGATAGTCCAGTGCGGTTTTCGTCGTTGCCAAGCCATTGAAACACGATAGCAAAATCCGTGCAACTGGAACATCAGAAAGACAAGTGGCAAAGCTACGTGTGAAGCGAATAAAAGAGTTGTAGGCAGAAGCCGGCAGAACTCACCTGAAATCTATAACGACCGTAGGAGCGTCGTCCACAGGCTTCGTCTGTCGGTGCCACTGGGATCCGTCATGCGCTGCCATCTTGCTCAGGCAAGTTCACGACGAAACGAAGCTTACTGCAGGGACTTCTCCGTCCGGAGGCTGCTTTTCCCAAACACTGAGTGACACTGCTTCAGCCAGTCACGGCAAGCGTGAGCCGACGACACGATACTACGCCACGAATGCATAGCACGGAAGGAAAGTCACGCAAAACGATCAGCCAGACACGGCAAGAGCGAGCCGACGATACGATACTACGCCACGAATGCATAGCACGAAGAAAGTCACGCAAAACAATCACTTGCAATCACGCCTGACGACACAGATTATTCTGGCGGACTAAAGAACGACCACAACGAGACGGATCACGAACAATGCCGTCTAACGACGCCAGGCCAAAATGGCTGTCTCGTATTGATGGCTTCGGCTTTGGATTAAAGTAGCCTCCACGAACGCCTAAATGGTTTCGGTTTTGTTTTGGTGCTATAGAACACACATCCATGCATAGTTAAAGCTCTATTGAATAATATCAGGGTGGAGGAGGCGAAGCGTGCCCTGTGTGTGTCTGTAAGGGCTGTACGGTGGGAGGGGGCGCAGGTGAACGTGCATCCCCTGCTCTAGGGGCTAGGGAGAGTGCGGTGAGGCCGTGTGTGCGTGCCTAGCTGTGCTCAACGTTTGCTGAGCGATTTGGTGCCCGCGCGGATTATCGTGAAGATATAGTTTAGCTGTGGCGGGCAGAAATGATGACCACGCGAGCTATAATTCTGGTAGTATTGTCGCTCTTTAGGAGACGCGGTAAAGCGTCGCCTTGATAACCGGTCTGCGCGGTTATCATGCCAGCTTTGCGGCACATGTTTTTACGGCCGTCGAGTTAGATGTGTTCCCGATCGCCAGTGCGTTCAACACCATGCACGTCCATTTCACTAATAAATGTATGTTTTCTGCCATACATGCTGTCGTAGGAATCTACAAACCTCGCTTGCAAACGTGCGAAGATTCGCAAATTTGTCAGCGCTGCCATTGTTAAACGTTGTCATAACTCTGAATGTTTCGCTTGGGGGCAAGATTTTTTAAGAACCCTGTTTACTTGTAGACGTTTTCGAAGCGCCGTTTCAGCAATATCGTAACTGAAGCCATAACACAATACGTGCGTAATTCCACATTTTACGAATCCATGTTATATATTCTCAACCAAAATTTTTCGGTATACCACAAGCCAAAGCAGCGAACTGTATCTTGGTCGCAGCCAGTGAAGCTTTCTTTTTAAAAAAAACCCACCCTGTATATGCAGAACCATCACTGACTCCCTTGGAGCAAGGGAGTCATCTATTTCATTCAGGAGCGTCGACCAGAGCATTGTGACTCCCCTTAGAAAAAAAGGTGGTCATCGGCTGCCACAAAGAGAGTCAAGCAGACGTGACTCCCTTTTGACTCTCTTTTTTTTAAGAGTGTAACGTTTGAGTACATACGTCTGTATTATTGAAATGAAGTGCACTTTATGGCGCGGTGATCTGAATATTGTACGTAACATTCGTTAGCGTATTCACCGGGGTCGAGGGACCCTGAATGTAGCTTGCTGAATCATAGGAATACCAATGTAATGTTTATAGACCGCTACAAAAGCGGAGCCAAACTGGAACCACGCACGTTAACCGTCATGAAGCCTGCATCGTAGCAGTAAATATGTAGCGCTTATTGCTTTGTTATAAAATTAGATAGCCAGCACACAACCGCAATTAACGTTGCACCGACATTACGCTTGCATGTTTTCCAAGCAGTTTCCAGACCTGGCGTGGCTCATGTGGTAGAATACCTGACTGCCACGCAGAAGGCTTGGGTTCGATTCCTGCTGGGATCATGATATTTATTCTTTGCATTTGTCGGGGGTCGGCGCTGCAGGTGTCGGTTTTTACCAGTGTCTGTTGTCGCCGTTCCTTGGTAGATATAAACCTCCAATCACCTGTGGCGCATACCCGTATACCACGGCCCGTGGTAAACGGGTATCTGCCATACCTGTCTGGAAGAAATTGTCTGACGATGTACGCGACATGATTTTCACGTTATTCATGTTATGACCAGACACTCATATTCATCAAGTCCTCTTACGCTCTCATGCTAATTTTGGTCTACACCAAGTTAAGGAGGCGATCAGGAGAGCACCCAGACGTATAGGCGGCTAGATAGATAGATAGATTAGAGATAGATAGATAGATAGATAGATAGATAGATAGATAGAAACGCTCAAAGTGCCAAAGGTTCGCTAAGAATGCTTTGCATTAAAATTATTCCCGAAAAAAGTTCTTCACGAGGCGGGACTCGAAGCCGCGTACCCTCGATCCGAAGGCGACCGTCCTAACCACTTGGCTTTTATTAACGCTAGCGGTAAAGAGCTCGTTTCGCAGAAATTCCGGTGTCGGCGTCGGTGACGGCGTCGTTGGTTGTAAGCGAAAAATCATCTTGTCCGTGACCACAAACGAAAGAGAGCAAGATTGCAAATGAATAAATAATAATTTTTGGACCCGAGTGAAAATCGAATTCAGCCATCTGCGTGGCAAGCAGGTGTTCTAAGAACCACGCTATTTCTGAAACTGCTTTCGGGAGAAAAGACTATATGAGTATCATGTAGTGGAAGGAGTCTCCTTATCGACTGTAATATTGCGTGACAGAAG